>NW_022589743.1:20875422-21101571 GCF_004348235.1 Phoca vitulina
TTTTAAATATTTTATTTATTTATTTGAGAGAGAGAATGAGACAGAGAGAGCATGAGAGGGTCAGAGGGAGAAGCAGACTCCCTGCCGAGCAGGGAGCCCGATGTGGGACTCGATCCCGGGACTCCAGGATCATGACCTGAGCCGAAGGCAGTCGCTTAACCAACTGAGCCACCCAGGCGCCCCGGTATAATTCTGTTTTCTTATGATATCTGTGTCTGCTTTGATATTAGGACAATACTGACCTTATAAAATAAATTAAGTATTGTTCCCTTCTTTATTTTCTGAAAATTTGTGGAATTGATTTTGTTATTTTCTTAAACATTTGATAGACTATACCAGGGAAGCTATCTGTGTCTTCAGTTTTCCTTAAGGGAAGTTTTTAAATTATGAATGCAATTTCTTTAATTGATATAGGGTTATTTGGGTTAACTGTTTCTTTTTGGGTCACTTTTGGTCATTTCTGTCTTTCAAGGAATTTGCTCATTGCTAAATTTATGAGCATAAAAGTTTTTATAATATTCCCTTACACTTTTTTTTTTAAAAGATTTTACTTATTTATTTGTCAGTGAGAGAGAGCACAAGCAGGGGGAGTGGCAGGCAGAGGGAGAAGCAGGCTCCCCGCTGAGCAAGGAGCTGATGCAGGACTCGATCCCAGGACCCCAGGATCATGACCTGAGCCGAAGGCAGAGGCTTAACCGACTGAGCCACCCAGGTGTCCCTCCCTTACACTTTTAATAGCTACAGGATCTGTAGTGATATGCCCTTATTCATTCTTGATACTGATAAATTTTGGCCTCTTTTACTCTTTCTTTTTTTCTCCCTTGATCAGTATTGCTAGAGGACTAGTAATTTTATCAGTCTTTTTAAAGAACCACCTTTTGTTCTTTAATTAATTTTAGTTCTTAATTCTTTCCTTCCTGTTTATTTTAGATTTCATTTGCTATTCCTTTTCTAGCCTTTTTTTTTTAAGATTTTATTTATTTATTTATTTGACAGCGAGATAACACAAGCAGGGGGAGTGGGAGAGGGAGAAGCAGGCTCCCTGCTTGATCCCAGGAGCCTGGGATCACGACCTGAGCCAAAGGCAGCCGCTTAACCAACTGAGCCACCCAGGCACCCCTTTTTCTAGCTTTTTAAAAGATTTATTTATTTATTTATTTATTAGAGAGAGCACGCGCACACGCACTCACACGTGAGTTGGGCGAGAGGCAGAGGGAGAGGGAGAGAATCTCAAGCAGACGTGGGGCTCCATCTCACCACCCAATGAGATCATGACTTGAGCCAGAATCACAAGTCAGATGCTTAACCGAGCCACCCAGGTATCGCTTCTTAAGGTGAAAATTCAGGTTATTGAGTTTGATTTCTTTTTCTAACACAGTCATTTAAAGCTACTAATTTACCTGTAAATACTCTTTTAACTACATACCAAATTTTGTTCTGTGGTATTTTCATTATTCTTCAGTTCAAAATATTTTCAAATTTCTCTTGTGATTTCTTCTTTGACTTGTTGATTATTTAGAAGTATATTAATTTCCAAATATTTGTGTTTTTCTCTTGATCTTAGTGTTACAGATTTCTAATTTAATTCCATTGTGGCCAAAGAATATTTTTTATATGATTTTAATCTTTTTGAATTTATTTATTTATTTTTAAAGATTTTATTTATTTGTCAGAGAGAGTGAGCATGTGCACACAAGCAGGGGGAGCAGCAGGCTCCCCACTGAGCAAGGAGCCTGATGCGGCACTCGATCCCAGGACCCTGGGATCATAACCTGAGCAGAAGGCAGACGCTTAACTGACTGAGCCACCCAGGCATCCCTCTTCTTGAGGTTATTGAAACTTGTTTTATAGCTCAGAATATGGTCTGTCCTGGTAAACATAGCCTGTGCTCTTGAAAAGAATATTTATTCTGCTGTTGTTAGGTGTGATGTTCTATAAATACCAATTAAGGAAAGGCCAGATATGCCTTTTTTTTTTTTTTTAATTAGGAGGGGAGAGAGAGAGAGTGAGTGTGTGTACGTGTGCTTGAGTGAGGGCGAGTGAGTGGAGGGGCAGAGGGAGAGGGAGAGGGAGAGAGAATCTCAAGCAGATTCTGCGCTGAGCTCGGAGCCTGATATGGGACTGGATCTCACAACCCTGATATCATGACCTGAGCTGAAACCAAGAGTCAGATGCTCAACCAACTGAGCCACCCGGGCATCCCCTGATATGTCTTATTTGATGTTTAGCTCTTCTGCCAATTAATAAGAGAGGTTAAAATCACAACTATAATTGTGGAATTGTCTACTTCCCTTTTTAGTTCTGTAAATTTAGCTTTGTTTATTTTGAAGCTATGTTATTAGGCACATGCACACTTAGGATTGTTATGTCCCCCTGATGAAATGCCCTTTAATGTATATAAAATGTCTCTCTCTATATCCTATATAAATTTTGTCTTGAAATCTATTTTATCTAATATTGATATAACCACTCCAGACTTCTTATGCTTATAGAAGTGGTATGGTATATCCTTTTTCATTCATTTACTTTTAACCTGTCTTGGTGTTTAAACTGTGTCTCTTATAGACAGCATATAGTTGGATGTTGTTTTATTATTCATATTGACAGTCTGCTTTGTAATTGGATTTTTAGTTCATTAATGTTTTTTTTTTTTTAAAGATTTTATTTATTTATTTGAGAGAGAGAATGAGAGAGAGCACATGAGAGGGGGGAGGGTCAGAGGGAGAAGCAGACTCCCTGCTCAGCAGGGAGCCCGATGTGGGACTCGATCCCTGGACTCCAGGATCATGACCTGAGCCGAAGGCAGTTGCTTAACCAACTGAGCCACCCAGGCGCCCTAGTTCATTAATGTTTAATGTAATTAGTGATATGGTAAGGTTTGGGTTTACCGTTTTATTTTTTGTTCTCTATCATCTCTTGTTTTTTTGTTTTTATGCTCCTTTTTGCCTGCCCCCTCACTTTGGGATCATTTGAACTATATTTTTAGAATTCTATTTCAATTTTCCTTTTGCCTTTCTGGCCATACTTATTTGCATTATGTTTTTAGTAGTTGCACCAGGGATAGCAGAATACATCCTTATCTTTTCATAGCTCACCTACAATTAGTAATGTACTACTTCTCACAAAATATCAGAATTTTGCAACATTATAACATCTCCTCATTTATGGCATAGTTGTTATATGTAGTGCATTATGAGCCCCACAGAGTCATTTTATCAGATTTTCTCAAATTTTGTTAGTGTTAATTGTAATTTTGTTAAATTTACAGATGAATCAGTAATTTACATGCTAATAATATTTTCCCACTTAATTTTGGCTGTGTAATGCCACTTGAGAATTTAGAGCTAAAAACAACATGCTTTGTGAATCTGCAGTCTGATTCAGTGGGGATAGTTGCTGCTTCATGGGGTGTCAGCCCTGACAGCTCTAAGGCTGAAGGTTGGAATCACCTGAAAGCTTCCTTCCTCAACGTAAATGGTGGCTAGGCTACAATAGCTAGGGCTCCTCAGGCATCCGTGTAGTCGCTTCAGCATGGGGGCTACAGGAGAACCCGCTCAGCTCCAAGGGTCAAAAGAGAATTTTGTTTGATTGGCTTATGTTTGGAAGAATTTCAGCATTTGAATAACATTTGTCACAAGCTTCCCTCAGATTCAGAGGAAGAAGATAGGGCCCATCTCTCATGAGGGGAACGGTGAAGTTTTGAAGACTTCATTGGTAATGTGGAATTGGTGTCCATTTTTGGAAGATAAAGTCTGTCACCCCCTTCTCTTTCAGGAATGTGGTTAATTCTGTTTATTCAAGTTGTGTTTTGTATTTTTCAGTAAAATGTTACATTTTTATATATCTATATTCATTACCTATCTGTCCTTCATCCCTTATTAGATTTATTCCTGTATATTTTGGATCATTGAGGATCTCTTTTCATATTACTATTTTTTTCATCTTTAGTATGATTTTGACATTGAAAAATCTTTCTTTGCAAAACAAAGTAGAATATTTCTAATGTTATATAAATTTATTCTACCTTCATGTGCTATACTAACTTTTTAGAGGACTTTTAAGCTATATGTTTAAGAATTGCCGTTTGGGAAGGAAATAGAACTTTTGGCTTTTGGTCCAGCATCAGGGAGCTTAGAAGTTGCCATTCCATCCTAAGCAATGGTGAAGTGGAGGGAATTTTATTTTGTAATATGTGGTTCCTACTGTGTTTCTTGCAACTTTATATAGTGTTAAAAATGTGTGAGAAGAGTGACAAGGATGAGTCCTTCCTCTCTGGAAGGAAAGAAAGTTTAGTAAACCAGCCACCTTTGAGATTATGCATCACATGCCTTTTTAGTGTGAATTAAAATCTTTGGGCACTCAACTTTCTAAGATTATGCTTTACCTCTTTTTCTGAACTATAGAACTTTTCTGATGTTAAAAAAATTTTTTTTGAAAGTTGTTTGTATTCAGCCATATATTAAAAATAGTTCAGGGGCACATGGGTGGCTCAGTCAGTTAAGCATCCGACTCTTGATTTCAGCTCAAGTCATATCTCAGGGTTGTGAGATTGTGCCCAGCGTTGGGCTCGGCGCTAAGCTTGGAGCCTGCTTAAGATTCCCTCTCGGGGCGCCTGGGGGCTCAGTCGGTGAAGCAGCTGCCTTCGGCTCAGGTCATGATCCCAGGGTCTGGGGATTGAGCCCCGAGTCAGGCTCCCTGCTCAATGGAGAGCCTGCTTCTCCCCACTCCCTCTGCCCACCCCCCACCCCGGTTTGTGCACGCGCTCTCTCTCTTTCTCTCTCTCTGTATCTCAAATAAATAAATAAAATCTTAAAAAAAAGATTCCCTCTCTCTCTCCCTCTGCCCCTCCCCCCCCAAATAGTTCAACAGGAGCTGCTTCAAATAGTCACTGTATATTTAAAGTCCTAAAGATTTGGGGCACCTGGGTGGCTCAGTCGTTAAGCGACGCTCTTCGGCTCAGGTCATGATCCCAGGGTCCTGGGATCAAGCCCCACATCGGGCTCCCTGCTCCGCGGGAAGCCTGCTTCTCCCTCTCCCACTCCCCCTGCTTGTGTTCCCTCTCCTGCTGTCTCTCTCTGTGAAATAAATAAAATCTTTTAAATAAAAAAAATAAAAATAAAGTCCTAAAGATTTAATTAAGGGAATTTTTAATGTGTATTTAAAGTTGAGATAATAATGGATTTGGAAATATGCTTAGATTTTAAATTATATCTGTTTCACACAGTGGTAGCAAATTAATATGTCAGTGATAAACTTTTGAAACCAAATTCTGAATAAATAGTCTTGAAAACAGGCAAAAAACGAATATATTCTTAAACTTAGCAGGTTTGTAGGTTACAGTTCCAAGGGAAATAGTTTTAAGATTGATAAGCTCTTAGAAGAATTTTCTGACCACTTTACCTGCTAGTTTTTTGACTCCTACATTTATCACATTGTATATTCTCATTCTATTTCTCTTATTGGTTGTAGTTGCTACTTAAATTAGTGGGAACACTTCAGAATTCCTGTTCAACTTGAGATTCCCTGTTGACCCTGTCTGGTGATGAATATGCTTCCTGCCTGGTGTCTACTGCATTACATTGTTCACCAAAACTACTATATTCTCTAAGAACAGACGGATTTTTTTTTTTAAGGTTTTTATTTATTTATTTGTCAGAGAGCACAAGCAGGGAGAGCAGCATGCAGAGGGAGAAGCAGACTCCCGGCTGAGCAGGGACCCTGGGATCATGACCTGAGCCAAAGGCAGACGCCCAACCAATTGAGCCACCCAGGCGTCCCCAGAAAGGGATTTTGAGATAGGGTCTTGGAATAAAAGTACGTAAAGTCGCTTTACTAGCCTCTTTCTCAGACCATGGCAGTTTCTTTCTTTTCTGGTTTGTTTCTCCTGGGAATTTGTGTGACCTGATAACAAATTGCTATATATAAACATTTTTACTTTACCATAGTGGAACTTTTCCAATCAATGGAAGGGAGGGGCTAGGTTTTAGTTACCTTTATTAGATGTTGTGATAGTTTTCAGATAGACTTATTTGGCAAACAAACTTGACATTTCTCATCCTTCATGACTTTGATGGTTAGTTTCATCTTTCCTGAAGTGAAGTGAAACTAACAAGCAGAGCAAGGCTTTCAAGGAGAGAGTCAGGATCCATGTGGAAGTAATTTGCATTTATTTGGTAGGAGGTAGTAGTAATAGTCTTGAAATCTTTTTACATGGAACCCTGCACCTGTAGGTCCGGGAAAGCCTCTCTTTTTCCCTGGGATGGTATTTTGGATTTAAGTGGCAAAAGAACAACTAAGAACAATCTGATGCTGTCCTAATTCTAAATCCATTTTATGGTTTTCTTGTGGTCACCTTCTCTGAACTCCCACTACTGAAACTACTGCACCATTGAATCCCACTTTAGTTCTGCTTGATTTAACAGCCTTCCATTTTTCTGGTGGTTTTGTTAGGTGTTCCTCTCCTCAGGAGAATGCCAGGCAGCAGACCATTTTCTGTATTCAACTACATTTTGCATGACTGTCTCTGATTGCTACCTTTGAATCTTCATCTTGGTTCAAGATTTTCTGTCTCAGCTGAAGGGAAAGTAAACAGGCACCTCTTTTCATCCAATGCAGCCTTTCAAATTCATATCCCAAAGGAGGATTAAAAATCCTCCTACCATGTAATATACACCTGAAATTCTAGCTGTAGTATAACAGGTGGCTTCTCTAACATGGCTAGTGAGCTGTAGCTGAAGCAAATGCATCCCTCCTTACCTGAGATTTTATAGTTTGCAGTTATATAAATCTCTGTATTATATTAACCTATAAATATATTTTAAACTGGTAATACAAAATTCTTAAATGTGTAGTTGATCCAAAGGCTGGTGTGCTTCAGATCTAAACCTGGGATGGTGTTTTCATCTCCTTTCCTCCAGCTAGCTGTCTTTTCAAGTGGGAGAAAATATGGATTATCCTTCAAAGAGTTGCAGGTGTCATTTGCTGATGAAAAATGGATTTGAGAAAAAGTGAGGTCTCAGTCATCAGATACATCCCTGCCAGGTGTTTGAGCAACCAGATCTCCCTTTACCCCTTAAGAGAGCCATTGAAGAAGATCTAGTAATTTACCCGTAGATGGACCATAGAAGAAAGCCCTTGTTATCTCTTACTAGCAACATTTAAGCCCACCCCAGTTTACCCAGGTGGGTCTGAGGTAAACATTGTTAGTTAATTATGATCACTTTGCTCATTTAGAGCTATTTTGCTCCCTGCATCATGCCAGCAGGCTTCAATGCACAGAGCCAAGGTTGTGTAGAGCCCTGTGTTAGAACACCAACATATGAAAGTTTATTGTTTGTAATGTTTGATGTTCCTTTTGTGGGTGATTTACTTCATTTCCTTTATTTTTCTGTTTACAATAATTAAAAATCAGAGGTAGAATAAATTACAACATTTGCCATTGCATTTTTTCCAAATATGTCTTCCAAAATTTATCCTGCATCAAAAGTGTTCGTATTGTGGTTGAAGAACCTAGCATGAAGTACATAGAATAATGGTTTGTGCACCTCACTGTACCTATTGAAAACATACCTCAAACAAGATTAATTTTTTTTTACTTTTTATTTATTTATTTTTAAAGATTTTATTTATTTACTTGACAGAGAGACACAGCGAGAGAAGGAACACAAGCAGGGGGAGTGGGAGAGGGAGAAGCAGGCTTCCCACTGAGCAGGGAGCCCGATGTGGGACTTGATCCCAGGACCCTGGGATCATGACCTGAGCCGAAGGCAGTCGCTTAACAACTGAGCCACCCAGGCACCCAATTTTTTTACTTTTTAGAATGTTTTTGCATATTCAGAAATTATCCTCAACTAAAATAGCATGCTTTATTTATACAGGCAAAATACTGTTTTCCTGTACATTATCACTATAAAATAATTTCCAATTCATATATAGTGAAAATATATAAAGTATTTATCCCAAAATTTCATTTGTAAAATTGGGATATGTCTTATACACTTTGCTATATGCCAGCAGATGTGTTCCAGATTATGTAACAGGAAAACATGGGAAACAAAACCTAATAAATGTAAGAGCTATATATCAAGAACACTTGAGTAGGTGACAATATCTCACTATCAGAATTTCAATTCAAATGAACCAAAAATTAATTGCTCTCTAATAAAATAAATTTTTTAAAGAATGAAATGGAAATAGTAGGCATATATGCTTTATTTAATTTTACACACCATTTCTTGATAAATACTTTCAGCATAAGTTTTACATACAGTATCCTTAAATTATGATGCAGTAAGATTACGAATGAGTAGCAAAACATAGCATATTTTCAAATAGATGAAAAAGGGAAATATATACTACAAAAAGCTATACTACTTGAAAGGCATTTAAAAAAAACATCACCAGGGGCGCCTGGGTGGCTCAGTGGTTAAGCCCTTCAGCTCAGGTCATGATCCCAGGGTCCTGGGATTGAGCCCCACATCAAGCTCCTTGCTAAGCGGGGAGTCTTCTTCTCCCTCTTGCACTCCCTCTGCTTGTGTTCCCTCTTTCGCTGTGTCTCTCTCTGTCAAATAAATAAATAAAATATTTTTTAAAAAAATCACCAATTATTCAACTCTTAAGGCTGGCAAAGCTAAACTTAAGGGTTTTATTCAACTCTACATGCCTATTTCAACGAGAAAAAAATATATGATGGACTAGTTAATCTCAAAAAGATCTAAGAAAACAGTAATAATGTAGACAAAATTAAGATGAGAACTTTTTAAAAAATATATAATGTATTATTTGTTTCAGGGGTACAGGTCTGTGATTCATTAGTCTTCTATAATACACAGTGCTCATTACAACACATACCTTCCCCAATGTCCATCAGTTACTCCATCCCCCCAACCCCCTCCCCTCCAAGATGAGAACTTTTGGAATGGTTAATTTTTTGTAAAAACTTAGAAACTAGACAATAAAAATTTAGAACAGTACACTGGATACTTTGAATAAGTCAGTTGCAGTAGGAAACCCAAGAAGATTTGCTGGAATCACTGGTGAATATTTTTCAGCAGATCATACCTGTATCATATAAATAGCCACTAAATACCGAAGGATACTGTTTTATTTTGTGAGGCAGATAGATATGGTACTTGATATGACTGGAACATAAAAATGAAAGCCAATCTTGTTGATGAACACAGATGAAAATATTCTAAATAAAGTAATGAAATAGAATGCATATTAAAAGGTGTTCAACATAATAAAAAAAAATTCACCACGACCAAGTGAAATTTAGTACAGAAATTTAAGATTGCTTCTGTGAAAGGAAAACTATTAACATAATCCATTTCATTATTAGGAAAAACAGTAAAATCAATTAAACCAACATTCATTGACCTAGAATAGAGAAAGTATTATTCTAGGCCCTGGAAAGTTTCAAAGATACATATAGTAGAGTCCTTGTTCCCAAGGATTTATAATCTGGTAAATTTAATAAGAAAATTAGTGAAAATCATGATGTCCCACAATATTTTTAAATATTCTAAAAATATTTTATAAAAATCAACACTATTTCTGACAACTCTGAAAAGTATAAAGGAAATCGATTTTCCCTATATAAAAAGGTTTCCCTCTATATTTGTAACTAAAAGTCAACATTAACCAAAATGAAAAAGTAGAGGCATCAACAAAATAATGCTGTCTGTTATCGAATGTCAGCCAGTTTATAAAGGTAAAACAAAACAAGGTATAGATATATGCAAGAAGGAAATTAAGTTATAACAATGTAAATGATAGTTATATACCTTGAAAAATCTCAAGAATTCAATGGCATAACCATTGAATCTAGGAAAGTTGCAAATTTTAAATTAAAAGTATGTTACTGTATCTTAATAGATTATAAAACAATAAATGTACACTTATTTACAGTGGTACACATTAAATACTTTAGCTTAATGTTATGTGTATGTGAAAAATAAAGCTTTAATGGCAAGCAGAAAAGTTTGAATAAGTAGGGAGTTATACCCTAGCTAAAGGGAAGGCCAAATGTATTAAAGTCCCGTGCTTACTATATTAGTATATTTAATATTTAACCAAGTAAGATACTGACATGTCTTAAAGGCTTGCCACTAGCATCACCTGGGAGCTTGCTATATATGCAGAAGCTCAGGTCCCTACCCCAGACATAGTGAATCAATCTACATTTTAAGATTTTTAAGAATTCAAGGTGATTCTTACGTATATTAAAGTTATAACTGCACTGTTTAAAGCAATAGTTCTTGAATCTTACTAAAAGTCAAAGTGAGCTGGGAGCTCTTTAAAATACAAATTTTTAGGCCCTGCCACGAGTTTAATGAAATAGAGTTGCTTCGGTTTTTGTATTTCTTTTTCTAAAGCCCACCAGTTGGTTATGACATGCCAAATTTGATCGTAGCTGCTTTAAAGAATTCGATAAATTGGCAATAAAGTGTATATGAAAAAGTTGTAAGACACTGGTTGAAAAATCCACAAGTAGGGGCGCCTGGGTGGCTCAGTCGTTAAGCGTCTGCCTTTGGCTCAGGTCATGATCCCAGGGTCCTGGGATCGAGCCCCGCATCGGGCTCCCTGCTCAGTGGGAAGCCTGTTTCTCCCTCTCCCACTCCCCCTGCTTCTCCCTCTCCCACTCCCCCTGTTTGTGTTCCCTCTCTCGCTGTGTCTCTCTGTCAAATAAATAAAATCTTTAAAAAAAAAAAAAAAAATCCACAAGTAAACCGTAGAACAAAGTAGCAGTTCCAAAAATTGATTCATGGTTTATATTGTTATAAACCAATACCTCATTGCATACATTATAGGAATTTCCAGGTGAATTAGAGTTAAACCAAACACTGATATTAAAAAAGAGAAATACCATTTTTCTGTATTTCTTTGAATAAGTGATTAATACGTGATCTATGTGGATAAATGGAAAAACTGTAAATATCAAGGGAAGAAACTATACAAATAAAATCAGAATAGGGCCTAGAATATTGTAAACTGTTTATACTCTGAGGTGACAATTTGTTTTTGTTCTAACAGCCTTGGGAGGCATAATTTACATACCATAAAATTCACCCATTATGAATACAATACTCCCCCGTTATCCACAGTGGGTATGGTATGTTCTAGGACTCTAGTAGATGCCTGACACTGCAACTGCAGGTTGTACCAAATCTTTTATATATATAAAATATATACATATTATATATATACACACACATTTAAAGATCTATATATAAAAGTATAATATATATTTATAAATATAGATTTATTAATTTTATATTTATTAATTTTAATATATTTATATATTTAAATATTTTAGAGAGATCTCTATTATATATCTCTATATTTTATATATAGATTAAATAGACTAATAGACATAGATATATATAGATATATATATTTAAAGATAATATATATTTATAAATATATATATTTAAAGATTTATTTATTTTAGGGAGCGAGTGCGCCTGGGGAGGGGCAGAGGGAGAGGGAGAGAGAATCCTCAAGCAGACTCCCTGCTGAGCACAGAGCCCAACAGGGGGCTCTGTCCCAGGACCCTGAGATCATGAGCTGAGCAAAAATCAAGAGTCGGCTGCCCAACCGACTGAGCCACCCAGGTGCTCCCCAACCTTTATATATGTTTTTCCCTATACATACATACATACATACCTATGATGAGGTTTATTTTTAAAATTTTTTAGCTTTTTTTTTTTTTTTTTAGTTTAAATTCCAGTTAGCATGCAATATAATACTAGTTTCAGGTGTGATAGGGTTTAATTTATAAATTAGGCATAGCAAGAGATTAACAATAATAATAATGGAACAATTACAATAATATACTGTAATAAAACTTATGTGAATGTGGCCTCTCCCTTTCTCTCAAAATATTGTACTATATTCACCCTTTTTGTGATGATAAAATGATGATGATGATAAAATGATGAGGTGAGGTGAATGACATAGGCATTGTGACATAGCATTAGGCTTTTGACATTGTGTCAAAAGGGAGGGGAGGGGGTCATCTGCTTCCAGACAGCAGTTGACCACAGGTAAGTGAAACTGTGGATAAAGGGGGACTACTATATGTAATTCAGTGATTTTTAGTAAATTTCACTGTTATGCATTTATCACCACAACCCAATTTTAGGGCATTTCATCATCCCCAAGAGAGATTTAACACTTTACAGTCAATCCCCCATTCCATTCCAAAACTTAAATGGTCACTGAAATGCTTTCTGTCTCTATAAATTTGTCTTTTCCAAAAATTTCTTGTAAATGGTATCATGTACTATGTGGTCTTTGTGTCTAGCATCTTTCCCTTAGCATAATGTTTATGAAGTTTATCCATGTGTTAATAAGTAGTAGTTTGTTCCTTTTTATTCTCTTGTATATAGTAGTTTGTTTATCCATTCACTGGTTGGTGGATTTCACCCCAGTTTTTGGCTGTAATAGTGCTATGAATATTGACATGTCTTTGTGTGAACAAATGTTTTCTTTTTTTTTTTTTTTAGATTTTATTTATTTATTTGTGAGAGAGAGAGAGCACAAGCAGAGGGAATTGGCAGAGGGAATGGGAGAAGCAGGCTCCCCACTGAGCAGGGAGCCTGACATAGGGCTGTATCCTAGGACCTGGGCCGAAGGCAGACACTTAACCAACTGAGCCACTCAGGCGCCCCATGAACAGATGTTTTCATTTCCCTTGTGTAAATATATAAGAATGAAGTTGCTGGGTCATATGGTACGTTTATTTTAACTTTTTAAGAAACTGCCAGCCTGTTTTCCAAAGTGGCTATTTCATTTTACATTCCCATCAGTGATATATGAGGATCCCAGTTTTAACTGAGACTGCATTGAATCTCTAGGTCACTATGGGGAGAATTGCCATCTTAACATTGAATTTTCCAATTCATGAATATGAAATGTTTGGTATATTTAAATCTTCTCTAATTTATCTCAGCATTATTTTGCAGTTTGCAGTATATACATCTTATACTTCCATTAAATTTAGTCTCTATGTATTCTTTTTTATTCTGTTGTGAATTTTTAATTACATCCTTAGATTTTTCTTTACTGGTATATAGAAAAACAATGAGTTTTTATGTAATGATCTTGTATCCTGCAACCCTGATAAACCTGTTTATTAGTTCCAGTAGTGTGTGTGTGTGTGTTCCTTAGGATTTTCTAGATAGAGAATCATGTTATCTACAAATAAAACCAGTTTAGGGCGCCTGGGTGGCTCAGTCGTTAAGCGTCTGCCTTCGGCTCAGGTCATGATCCCAGGATCCTGGGATCGAGTCCCACATCGGGCTCCCTGCTCGGCGGGAAGCCTGCTTCTCCCTCTCCCACTCCCCCTGCTTGTGTTCCTGCTCTCGCTATCTCTCTCTCTGTCAAATAAATAAATAAAATCTTTAAAAAAAAAAAAAAAACACAGTTTATTTTTTCCGGTTCAGTTTAGGTGCCTTTAATTTTTTTCTCTTTTTTGGCATTTTTCCACTGACAAGACCTCTAGTAAAATTTTAATAGACATGGCCAGAGTAGACACCTTTATCTTGTTTCTGATCTTAGGGGGAAGTAGTCAATCTTTTATTGTGAAATAAGATATTTATTAGCTCTATGTTTTTCATAGATGGACTTTGTCACATTGAAGAAGTTCCCTTCTATTTCTACTTTGTTGAATGTTTTTATCATGGGTTCGATTTTATGTTGTTGGATTTGATTTTCTATTCGTTTGTTTATGGATTTTCCATCTATAGTCATGAAGGATATTGAATTGTAATTTTCATCTCTTGTGATGTCGTTGTCTGACTTTGGCCGCAGAATGAATTGAGAAGTTGTCTCTTTTCAGCTTCTGGAAGAATTTGTGAAACACTGGTACTGTTCTTTAAATGTTTGATATAACTGATTAATGATGCCATCTGGACCTGGGGTATTCATTGAGAGAATATGTTGAATTACTGATTCAATTTCTTGTTCTAGGTTTAGTCTGATTTTCTGTTCTTGAGATTTTTTTTCAGTGATTTGTATCTCTCATACTTTTTCTATTTCATATAAGTTTCCTGATTTGTTAGCACAAAGTTGTTTTTCACATTCCCTTATGGTCCTTTTAATTTGTGTAGGCTCAAATAATGATGTCCCCTTTTATATTCCTGATTTTGTCAGTTTGTGTCTTTGTTCTTGATCAGTTTAGCTAAAGGTTTATCAATTTTTAAAAAAGATTTTTTTTATTTAATTGACAGAGACAGCGAGAGAGGGAACACAAGCAGGGGGAGTGGGAGAGGGAGAAGCAGGCCTCCTGCAGAGCAGGGAGCCTGATATAGGGCTCGATCCCAGGACCCTGGGATCATGAACTGAGCCAAAGGCAGTCACTTAACCAACTGAGCCACCTAGCACCCCTCGATTTTTTTCTCTCTCAAAGAACCATCTTTTTATTTCATTGATTTTCTTGATTTGTTATTTTATTGTTTCCATTCTGATTTTATTACTTCCTTTTGCTTGCTTTGGGTTTAATTTACTCTTTTTCTAGTACTCTTTAGGTAGAAGCTTATATATTACTGTCTGGAGTCCTTTATTTCCTATATAGCTGTTTAAAGGTACAATTTTTCCTCTAAGCACTACATCCAATAAATTTTTAAGTATTGTGTTTTAATTTTCATTCAACTTGAAATATATTCTAATATCCCTTGTGAATTCTATGTTGACCCATGGATTATTTAGAAATGTCTTGTTTAATGTCCTAATATTTGAGGATTTCCCAATTTTATTTCTATTATTTGTAATTCTGTTGTGGGCTAACAAAACATACTTGGATTTCAGTCCTTTCCGTTTATTGAGACTTGTTTTATGACCTAGCATTTGGACTTTTCTAGAGAAAGTTCTCAGTGTGCTTGGAGAAAAATAGGTATTCTATTCTCATTGGGTACAGTGTTCTATAAATGTCACTCAGGTCAAATTAGTTGATGTTATTTAAATCTTTTCTATGCTTGCTTAATTTGTATTTAGTTGTTCTGGTTTTGAGAGTAGAGTATTAAAACCTCCAAATATCATTGTTGAATTGTCTACTTCTTCTTTTCTGTCAAGTTTTGCTTTGTGAATTTTGGGGCTCTATTTTTAAGTATGTATACATTGATAATTGTTGTATCTTCTGATATATTGACTCTTTTACCATTATGAAATGTCCCTTATTGTGTACAGTAATATTTCTTTTCTTAAAATCTTTCCTGCCTTTCTATTAATACACCTTCTCCAGCTCTCTTATTGCCACTATTTGTATGGCATATCTTTTCTATTCTTTAACTTCTAACCTATGTCTATTTTTGAATATAAAGTATGTCTTTTGTAGATAGCATGTAGTTGAATCTGCTTTTTTAAAATTAAGTTGGACAATCTCTGCCTTTTGATTGAAGTGTTTAGTCCATTCACATTTAGTGTAATTATTGATATAATTGAATTTACATTTGCCATTTTGCTGTTTGCTTTCTATGTATCTCACATTTCTTTTTCTGCATTATTTCTTTTGTTAAATTTATATTTCAAAATTATATTTTTTCTTTTATGTTAAACGTTTTTAGTTAACCATTTTAATTCATCTCTTTATTATTTTTTATTATGTTATGTTAATCACCATACATTACATCATTAGTTTTTGATGTAGTGTTCCATTGTTTGCGTATAACACCCAGTGCTCCATGCAGAACGTGCCCTCTTTAATACCCATCACCAGTCTAACCCATCCCCCCACCCCCCTCCCCTCTAGAACCCGCAGTTGGTTTTTCAGAGTCCATAGTCTCTCATGGTTCGTCTCCCCCTCCAATTTCCCCCCCTTCATTTTTCCCCTCCTGCTATCTTCTTCTTCTTCTTCTTTTTTTTTTTAACATATAATGTATTATTTGTTTCAGAGGTACAGGTCTGTGATTCAACAGTCTTACACAATTCACAGCGCTCACCATAGCAGATACCCTCCCCAATGTCTATCACCCAGCCACCCCATCCCTCCCACTCCCCACCACTCCAGCAACCCTCCGTTTGTTTCCTGAGATTAAGAATTCCTCATATCAGTGAGGTCATATGATACATGTCTTTCTCTGATTGACTTATTTCGCTCAGCATAACACCCTCCAGTTCCATCCACGTCGATTTCGCTCAGCATAACACCCTCCAGTTCCATCCACGTCGTTGCAAATGGCAAGATTTCATTCCTTTTGATGGCTGCATAATATTCCTGTGTGTGTGTGTGTGTGTGTGTGTGTGTGTGTGTGTGTGTGTGTGTATCACATCTTCTTTATCCATTTATCTGTATATGGACATCTTGGCTCTTTCCACAGTTTGGCTATTGTGGACATTGCTACTATAAACACCGGGGTGCACGTACCCCTTCGTATCCCTACATTTGTGTCTTTGGGGTAAATACCCAGTAGTGCAATTGCTGGATCGTATGGAAGCTCTGTTTTCAACTTTTTGAGGAACCTCCCTACTGTTTTCCAGAGTGGCTGCACCAGCTTGCATTCCCACCAACAGTGTAGGAGGGTTCCCCTTTCTCTGCATCCCCGCCAACATCTTTCGCTTCCTGACTTGTTAATTTTAGCCATTCTGACTGGTGTGAGGTGATATCTCATTGAGGTTTTGATTTGGATTTCCCTGATGCCAGGCGATGTTGAGCACTTTTTCTGTGTCTGTTGGCCATTTCGATGTCTTCTTTGGAAATATGTCTGTTCATGTCTTCTGCCCATTTCTTGATTGGATCATTTGTTCTTTGGGTGTTGAGTTTGATAAGTTCTTTATAGATTTTGGATACTAGCCCTTTATCTGATATGTCATTTGCAAATATCTTCTCCCATTCTGTCAGTTGTCTTTTGGTTTTGTTGACTGTTTCCTTTGCTGTGCAAAAGCTTTTATCTTGATGAAGTCCCAATAGTTCACTTTTGCCCTTGCTTCCCTTGCCCTTGGCAATGCTTCTAGGAAGAAGTTGCTGCGGCTGAGGTCGAAGAGATTGCTGCCTGTGTTCTCCTTTAGGATTTTGATGCACTCCTGTCTCACATTGAGGTCTTCCAACCGTTTTGAGTCTCTTTTTTGTGTGTGGTGTAAGGAAATGGTCCAGTTTCATTCTTCTGCATGTGGCTGTCCAATTTTCCCAACACCATTTGTTGAAGAGACTGTCTTTTTTCCATTGGACATTCTTTCCTGCTTTGTCGAAGATTAGTTGACCACAGATTTGAGGGTCCATTTCTGGGCTCTCCATTCTGTTCCATTGATCTATGTGTCTGTTTTTGTGCCAGTACCATACTGTCTTGATGATGACAGCTTTGTAATAGAGCTTGAAGTCCGGAATTGTGATGCCACCAGCTTTACTTTTCTTTTTCAACATTCCTCTGGCTATTCAAGGTCTTTTCTGGTTCCATACAAATTTCAGGATTATTTGTTCCATTTCTTTGAAAAAAGTGGATGGTATTTTGATGGGGATTGCATTAAATGTGTAGATTGCTCTAGGTAGCATTGACATCTTCACAATATTTGTTCTTCCAATCCACGAGCATGGAACGTTTTTCCATTTCTTTGTGTCTTCCTTAATTTGTTTCATGAGTATTTTATAGTTTTCTGAGTACAGATTCTTTGATTAGATTTACTCCTAGGTATCTTATGGTTTTGGGTGCAATTGTAAATGGGATCGACTCCTTAATTTCTCTTTCTTCTGTCTTGTTGTTGGTGTATAGGAATGCCACTGATTTCTGTGCATTGATTTTATATCCTGCCACTTGACTGAATTCCTGTATGAGTTCTAGCAGTTTTGGGGTGGAGTCTTTTGGGTTTTCCACAGAAAGTATCATATCATTTGCAAAGAGTGAGAGTTTGACTTCTTCTTTGCCGATTTGGATGCCTTTGATTTCTTTTTGTTGTCTGATTGCTGTGGCTAGGACTTCTAATACTATGTTGAATAGCAGTGGTGATAATGGACATCCCTGCCGCGTTCCTGACCTTAGGGGGAAAGCTCTCAGTTTTTCCCCGTTGAGAATGATATTCGCTGTGGGTTTTTCATTGATGGCTTTTATGATATTGAGGTATGTACTCTCTATCCCTATACTCTGAAGAGTTTTGATCAAGTTTTGCTTTGGGATGGAATGTTCTGTATATATCTGTGAAGTCCATTTGGTCCAGTGTGTCATTCAAAGTCTTTATTTCCTTGTTGATCTTTCGCTTAGATGATCTGTCCATTTCAGTGAGGGGGGTGTTAAAGTCCCCCACTATTATTGTATTGTTGTCGATGTGTTTCTTTGCTTTTGTTATTAATTGCCTTATATAATTGGCTGCTCCCATGTTAGGGGCATAGATATTTACAATTGTTAGATCTTCTTGTTGGATAGACCCTTTAAGTAGGATATAGTGTCCTTCCTCATCTCTTATTACAGTCTTTGGTTTAAAATCTAATTTGTCTGATATAAGGATTGCCACCCCAGCTTTCTTTTGGTGTCCATTAGCATGGTAAATGGTTTTCCACCCCCTCACTTTCAATCTGGGGGTGTCTTTGGGTCTAAAACGAGTCTCTTGCAGACAGCATATCGATGGGTCTTGTTCTTTTATCCAATCTGATAGCCTGTGTCTTTTGATTGGGGCATTTAGCCCATTCACATTCAGGGTAACTATTGAAAGATAGGAATTTAGTGCCATTGTATTGCCTGTAAGGTGACTGTTACTGTATATTGTCTGTGTTCCTTTCTGGTCTATATTGCGTTTAGGCTCTCTCTTTGCTTAGAGGACCCCTTTCAATATTTGTTGTAGGGCTGGTTTCGTGTTTGCAAATTCCTTTAGTTTTTGTTTGTCCTGGAAGCTTTTTATCTCTCCTTCAATTTTCAATGACAGCCTAGCTGGATATAGTATTCTTGGCTGCATATTTTTCTCGTTTAGTGCTCTGAATATATCATGCCAGTCCTTTGTGGCCTGCCAGGTCTCTGTGGATAGGTCTGTTGCCAATCTAATGTTTCTACCATTGTAGGTTACATATCTCTTGTCCTGAGCTGCTATCAGGATTTTCTCTTTGTCTCTGAGACTTGTAAGTTTTACTATTAGATGTCGGGGTGTTGACCTATTTTTACTGGTTTTGAGAGGGGTTCTCTGTGCCTCCTGGATTTTGATGCCTGTTTCCTTCCCCAAATTAGGGAAGTTCTCTGCTATAATTTGCTCCAATATACCTTCTGCCCCTCTCTCTCTTTCTTCTTCTGGGATCCCAATTATTCTAATGTTGTTTCCTCTTATGGAATCACTTATCTCTTGAATTCTGCCCTTGTGATCCAGTAGTTTATCTCTCTTTTTCTCAGCTTCTTTATTTTCCATCATTTGGTCTTCTATATCACTGATTCACTCTTCTGCCTCATTTATCCTAGCAGTTAGTACCCCCATTTTTTATTGCACCTCATTAATAGCCTTTTTGATTTCGACTTGGTTAGATTTTAGTTCTTTTATTTCTCCAGAAAGGGTTTATCTAATAACTTCCATGCTTTTTTCCAGCCCAGCTAGTATCTTCAAAGTCATGATTCTGAACTCTAGATCCGACATCGTACTAATGTCCGTATTGAGTAGGTCCCTGGCAGTCGGTACTACCTCTTGTTCTTTTTGTTGAGGTGATTTTTTCCATCTTGTCATTTTGTCCAGAGGAGAACAGATGACTGAGAGAACAAAATGCTAGCAGGGTAACCACGTCCTCAGAAAATATACTCTAAACAAATCAGAAAAGACCTGAAGCCGGGGGAAAAGAAAGGGAAAGAAAGAAAGAAAGAAAAAGTAAGAAAAAAGAAAAAGATAAAGATAAAAACAAACAAAAACAGAACAAAACAAAAAAAACAGAATATGATCAAATATGATCAGGCTGGTGCATAGATCAGTGCCACACACTAGATTTGGGGTGTATTTTGGTCTGTTAGAAGAAAGTGCCTCCCAAAATTTTAAAGAAAGAACAACTTATATATGTACAAAAATAAGGTTTGATATGATGAAGGGATGGAATATAACTGTAAAGATGAAAATTATAAAAAATTTTATGAAAGGAATTGATAAGAAGTTGTTTGAAAAAAGAAAGAAGAGGATTTAAAAAAAAAAAAGGAGAGAATGTGATCAGGCAGGAGAGAAGAACAAAGCCATACACTAGAGATTTAGGGTATATTTTGATCTGTTAGAAGAAACTGTGTCTCAAAATTTTAAAGAGAGAACAACTTATATATATATATGCCAAAAATAAGGGTAACTATATGAAGGGATAGAATATGACTCAAAAAATGAAAAATAAAAATGTTTTTTAAAAAAGGGATTGATAAGATGTTGGTTGAAAAAGGGAAAAAGAAAAATTAAAAAAAAAAAAGTTAAAAAAAAGAAATTAACTTTGAAAGACTAAAGAATCATGGTAAAAAAGCCATGGATTCTATGTGCATTATTCCCCTAGCGCTGGAGTTCTGCCGTTCTCATTGATTGGTAAACTTGGTCTTGGCTGACTGTTTTTGCTGAGGGGCCTGTTGCCGTGGTTCCCAAATGTCTTTGCCGGCTCTGGGCTAAGTAATCTGCTCGGGTTTGCTCTCGGGAGCTTTTGTTCCCTGCAAGCTTTCCGTACAGCTTTGGAGAACGAGAGTGAAAATGGCGGCCTCCCAATCTCCGCCCTGGAGCAGCCGAGAACTTGGGGCCCCACTCCTCAGTGAGCCCCCAGAGAAAAGCAGTCTCCCCAGTCTCAGCCGCACTCTGTGCTCATCTGGCCTGTGACTGAGCGTTTCTATCTCTGGCACATGACCTCATGTGGAATCTCCAAACCCAGCAGATCCCTGCAGTGCGCTCCCGCGCCTCTCCTCCCGGGGGAGGAAAGGGAATCTCCCCGGATCTGACGCTTGTTGGGTCCCTGCTGGAAGAGCAGTGGCCCGACTGTGCCGTGGATCATGGTTTATGGCAACCCTGAGCTGCGAGCCCACTCCTTGGCTCCGTCTCTGCAGCTGGCTTCCCTGCTCTGATAACCTGGGAGCTCTGCTGCACTCAGGCACCCCTGATCTTCCTGTGACCCTGAGGGTCCTGAGACCACACTGTCCCAGAGAGGGTTCCACTCCCTGGTTAGCCACTGGAGCGACGTCCCTCAGCAGAGCCGACTTCTAAAAGTTCTGATTTTGTGCTCCGCGGCTCTATCACTTGCCAGAAGTGGCCGACGGAGGCCCCCTCCCCTACCGTCTATCTTCCTGAATATCGCCTCGGATTCACTTCTGTGCACGTCCTACCTTCCAGAAAGTGGTCGCTTTTCTGTTCAGAGAGTTGTTGCTATTCTTTTCTTTGATCTCCTGTTGAGTTCGTAGGTGTTCAGAATGGTTTGATCCCTATCTAGCTGAATTCCTGGAACCAGACGAAATCCAGGTCTCCTACTCCTCCGCCAACTTGCTCCTCTCCCCTCATCTCTTTATTTATTTATTTTTTTTAAAGATTTTTATTTATTTATTTGACAGAGAGATAGACAGAAGAGCACAAGCAGAGGGAGTGGCAGAGGGAGAGGGAGAAGCAGGCTCTGCACTGAGCAGGGAACCCGATGCGGGACTTGATCCCAGGACCCTGAGATCATGACCTGAGCCGAAGGCAGACGCTTAACCATCTGAGCCACCCAGGCGCCCTCTCTTTATTTTTTTAATCCTCTTTTAGTTTTTAGTTATTTTCTCCTTGATTGTTCTAAGGATTATATTATGCATCTTAACTTCTGAACAGTCTATTTCGGATTAATACTATCTTAATTTTCATAAAATTCAGTAATTTTGCTCTAATATAGCTCAATTTCCTTACCCCTTTGTGTTATTATTGGTATATATATTACATGACATATATAATATATACATACATTTATACAATGTAATATATTAAAATATTTATAAATATGTATAATTTATGTATGTTATAAACCCAACAATATATTCTTCTAGCCTACAAGAGACTTGTTTCAGACCTAAAGAGACATGCAGACTGGAAGTGAAGGCATGGAGAATCGTTTATCATGCAAATAGAAGTGAAAAGAAAGCCAGAGTAGCAATACTTATATCAGAAAAAATAGACTTAGTTTTTTTTAAGATTTTATTTGTTCATTTGACAGAGAGCACAAGCAGGGGGAGCGACAGGCAGAGGGAGAGGGAGAAGCAGGCTCCCTGATGAGCAGGGAGCCTGATGTGGGGCTCGATCCCAAGACCCTGGGATCATGACTTGAGCCAAAGGCAGATACTAGCCACCCAGGCACCCCAGACAGAACAGACTATTTTTTTGAAAAAGATTTTATTTATTTACTTGAGAGAGAGAGACAGAGAGATAGAGCAGGAGCCGGGAGGAGGGAGAGCAGGCTCCCCACAGAGCAGGGAGCCTGATGGGGGCTCAATCCCTGGACCCTGGGGTCATGGCCTGAGCCAAAGGCAAACACTTAGCCACTGAGCCGCCCAGGTGCCCCCAAAATAGACTTTAAAACAAAGGCTGTAACAATGGACAAAGAAGGATATTATATAATCATAAATGGTACAATCCAGCAAGAAAATCTAACAATTGTAAATATGCACCTAACATGAGAGCATCCAGATATATAAAGCAGTTAATAACAAACAAGAAATATTTGAAGTAATACAATAGTAGTAGGGGACTTTAACACCCATTTACATCAATGGATAGATCATCCAAGCAGAAAATCAACAAGGAGACAGTGGCTTTTAATGACACATTGGACCAGATGGATCTAACAGATATATTCAGAACACTCATCCTAAAACAGCAGAATACACATTCTTTTCAAGCAGACATGGAACATTCTCCAGAATAGATCATATGTTAAGCCACAAAATAAGTCTCAACAAATTCAAAAAGACTGAAGTCATATCATGCATTTTTTCTGACCACACTATGAAACGAGAAATCATCCACAAGAAAAATACCTGGAAAGCAGGAAAATACACGGAAAAACCTGGAAATACACAAATGTTAAATAACATGCTACTAAACAATGACTGGGTCAACCAAGAAATCAAAGACAAAATAAAAAAATACATGGAGGCAAATGAAAATGAAAACAAAATAGTCTAAAAATCCTTGGGATACAGCAAAAGCTGTTCTAAGAGGAAAGTTTATAGAGATATAGGCCTATACCTCAAGAAGCAAGAAAAATCCCAAATAAACAACCTAATCTTACATCTAAGGGAACTAGAAAAAGAACAACAGGCAAAACCCAAAACCAGCAGAAGGAAGGAAATAATAAAGATTAGAGGAGGAATAAACAAAATAGAAACTAAAAAAAAAAAAAAAACCAAAACAAAAAACAATGGAATAGATCAATGAAACCAGGAGCTGGTTTTTTGAAACGATCAACAAAATCAATAAACCTTTAGCTGGACTCATCTGGGGGGGGGTGGGTAACTAAAAAAAACAAGTTAGAAATGAAAGGGGAAAAATAACAGCTGACACCACAGAAATAAAAAGATTGTAGGAGACTGTTATGTAAAATTATATGCCAACAAATTGGACAACCTAGAAGAAATGGATAAATTCCTAGAAACATATAATTTCCCAAAACTGAATTAGAAAGAAATAGAAAATTTGAACAGACTGATTACCAGCAATGAAATTGAACCAGTAAGCAAAAAACTCCCAGCAAACAGAAGTCCAGGGCCATAAGGCTTCACAGGTGAATTCTACCAAACATTTAAAGAGGACTTAATACCTATTCTTCTTAAACTATTCCAAAAAATCAAAGAGGAAGGAAAACTCCTCTAATTCATTCTATGAAGCCAGCATTACTCTGATACCAAAATCAGATAAAGACATTACCAAAAAAAAAAAAGGAACTAACTCTGATATCTCTGATGAACATAGATGCAAAAATCGTTAAAATATTGGCAAACCGAATCTAACAATACATGAAAAAGAACATTCACCACAATCAAGTGTGATTTATTCCTGGGATTCAAGGGTGGTTCAATATTTGCAATCAGTGTGACACATCACATAATAAAAACCGTATGATCATTTCAATAGATGGAGAAAAAGCATTTGACAAAAGTACAATATCCATTCATGATTTAAAAAAAACCCTCAATGATGTAAGATTAGAGGGAATATACTTCAACAAAATAAAAGCTATCAAAAAACCCACACTAACATCATGCATTTCCTCTAAGGTCAGGAACAAGATGGGGATGTCCACTCTCACCACTATTATTTAACATAGTACTAGAGGTCTTAGTCACAGCAGTCAGACTAGAGGAAGGAATAAAAGGCATCCAAATTGGTAAAGAAGAAGTATAACTGTTTGCAGACAACGTGATATTTTATAGAAAACCCTAAAGACCCCTCCAAAAAACTACTAGAACTGATAAATGAATTCAGTACAGTTGCAGGATACAAAATTATTATACAGAAATCGCAACATTTTTATATACCAATAACGAAGCAACAGAAACAGAAATTAAGAAAGCAATTCCATTTACAATTTTACTAAAGATAATAAAATACTTTGGAATAAACAACCAAGGAGGTGAAAGACCTGTACTCTGAAAACTATAAAACATTGATGAAAGATACTGAAGACAACACAGACAAGTGGAAAGATATTCCATACTCATGGATTGGAAGAACAAATATTGGTAAAATGTCCATACTATCTAGAGCAATCTGCAGATTTAATGTAATCCCTACCAAAATACCAACAACATTTTTCACAGAACTACAACAGACAAATCCTAACATTTGTATGGAACCACAGAAAACCCCAAATAGCCAAAAAAATCTTGAAAAAGAAAAATCTGGAGGTATCACAATTCCAGATTTCAGGTTATACTACAAAGCTGTAGTAATCAAAACAGTATGGTACTGGCACAAAAGTAGGCACATAGATCAGTGGAATAGAATAGAAAGCCCAAATATAAACCAGTGTTTATATGGTCAATTAACCTTTGACGAAGGAGGAAAGAGGATGCAATGAGAAAAAGACAGCCTTTCCAACAAATGGTGTTGGGAGAACTGGACCACTGGCCTATACCATACACAAAGATAAATTCAAAGTGGATTAAGGACCTAAATATGATACCTGAAACTATAAAAATCCTGGAAGAGAGTACAGGCAGTAATTTCTCTGACATTGGACATATCAACTTTTTTCTAAATATGTGTCTTGAGGCAGGGGAAACAAAGCAAAGATAAACTATTGGGACTATATCAAAATTAAAAATCTGCATAGCAAAGGACACAATCAACAGAACTAAAAGACAACCTACTGAATGGGAGAAGATACTTGCAAATGACATTTCTGGTAAAGGGTTAGTATCCAAAATATATAAGGAACTTATACAACTCAACATTCAAAAAATAAATAATCCAATTAAAAATGGGCAGAAGACGTAAACAGACATTTCTCCAAAGAAGACATACAGATGGGGTGGCTCGGTTGTTTAAACGTCCAACTCTTGGTTTCATCTCAGGTCATGATCCCGGGGTCCTGGGATCCAGCTCCACATTGGGCTCTGTCCTCCGTGTGGAGTCTGCTTGTCCCTCTCCCTCCCCCTCTGCTGCTCCCTGCTCAGGCATGCTCCCTGTCTCTCTCTCTCTTTCTGTCTCTCTCTCAAATGGATGAATAAAATCTTAAAAAAAAAAAAAAAAAGACAGACAGATGGCCAACAGACACATGAAAAGATGCTCAACATCACCCATCATCAGGGAAATGCAAATCAGAACTACAATGAGATATCTGCTCACATCTATCAGAATGGCAAAAATCAAAAGCACAAGAAACAGCAAGCGTTGGTGAGGATGGGGAGAAAAAGGAACTGGTTCCTCTTGCACTGTTGGTAGGAGTGCAAACTGGTGCAGCCACTGTGGAAAACAGTATGGAGGTTCTTCAAAAAGTTAAAAATGGAATTACCCTATGATCTAGTAATTGAACTGCTGGGTATTTACCCAAAAAATATAAAAGCACTAATTCAGAGGATACATGCACTCCTATGTTTATTACAGCATTATTTACAATAGCCAAATTATGAAAGCAGCCCATGTCCATTAATAGATGAATGGATAAAGTGTAGAGTGTATATTTTTTATGACTAATTCTTTTTTTATGGCTGAAATAATATTCCGTATATATATATGTATTTCTAATACAATATTATTCAGCCATAAAAAAGAATTAAATTTTGCCATTTGCAACAACATGGGTGGATCTAGGGAGTATCATGCTAAGTGAAATAAGTCAGTTGGAGGAAGACAAATACCATATGATTTCATTCATCTGTGGAATTTAAGAACAAACAAGCAAAGGGTTGGGGGGGAGGAGAGAGAAACAAACCAAGAAACAGACTCTTGACTATAGAGAACAAATTGATAGTTACCAGAGGAGAGGTGGGTGAAATAGGTGATGGGGATTAAAGAATACTCTAATTATACTGAGCACTGAGTAATGTATAGAATTTTTTAATCACTGTATTGTATACCTGAAACTAATAAAACAATGTATGTTAACTATACTGGAATTAAAATAAAAACTAAAAATGTATATTCCTCTATTTACCCATGTATTTGCCATTTCTAGTTTTTCATTTCTTCTTGTGGATTTGAGTTACATCTGGGGTTATTTCCTGTAAGGCAAATCTGCTGACAACAAATTCTGTCTGCCATTACTTATTTTGGAATGTTTTCATTTTGCCTTTATTTTTGAAGGATAGGGTCTTTTTTTGTTGGATATAGAATTTTTGCCTGCCCACCACCACCACTGCAAATATGGCATTCCACTGCCTTCTGTCCTCCATTGCATCTGATGGGAAGTCACTAGTCAACAATTGTATTGTTTTTCCTCATTATTTTCAAGAGTTTCTTTGACTTGATACATCTTTGACTCTGACATGTCTAGGTACAGAACTCTTGTGTCTATCCTATATGGGACTTTTGAGCTTGTGGGATCTGTACGTTATCATCAGATTTGGGAAATTTTAAACCATTATTTCTTCAGATATTTTTTTCTGCCCCTTTCTTTCACCTTTTCTCCTGGTACTCCCATTAGATGTATGGTAGTACACTCAGTGTTATTGCATAGGTCTCTGAGGCTCTGTTCATTTTTCTTCAAACTTTCCTCTCTGTTCTTGAGATTGTATGATTTCTATTGATCGATCTTTTAAGTTTACTGATTCTTACACTATTTTAGATCCACTATTGAGCCAATCTACTGAATTTTTCATTTCTAATACTGTACTTTTAAACTCTAGAATTTGATTTCTTTTTTTGTTTGTTTGTTTCTATATTGTGATATCCTATTTGTTGTCATTATCACCATTTTTTTAATTCTTTAAACATGATTTCCTTTAATTCTTTGTACATATTTATAATAGCTGCTTTTGAACTGTTACTGAATACAACATCTGGGCTCACTCAGAAACTATTTCTATTGACTGCTTCTTCCCCTGGTTATGAGTCACATTTTACTGTTTGTTTACATATCTTGTAATTTTTTTGTTAAAAACTGGACATATTTAATAATGTAACAACTCTGGATCTGATTCCTCCCCAGCCTCCCTCCCACCTGAGGGTTGTCATTATTGACATATTGGTGTTATTGTGTATGTTTGCTTATATTTAAGTGACTTGACTGGGCTTAATGTGCACAGTCTTTCTCCCCCATGGGGTACAGCCACTCGTATCTGCTCAGGTTTTTAAAAATTATTTTAATTTTTAGCCAGGCCTTCTTGGGCTGCCCTTTTGTGTCTGTGTAGCTTGGTGGTCAGCTAGTGATTGGTTAAAGCTAGTGATTGTGCTCAAACATCTTGCGCCAGTAAAGCTTCTCTCCTTTGTGAGTATGTTAGGGAGCTCATCTAGTTTTCAACTATGCCCCAACTTTTATTTTCTGCTGAGCCTCTCAGTTCTTCCCTTCACATGTGGGAAGCCTCTCGATCAGCCATGGGTATGTGCAGAGCTTAGGCCCTCTCAGGTCAGCTCTGAGTACATAAGCAGCCTCCAGTTAGCCAGGAATATGTGGAGAGTTTACCTAGCCCACTGTGGCTCTCATTTCCAGAATCTCCTTGTTAAATTTCTGGATTTATGTTCCAACTGGGGTAGCAACCTCAGACTTGCAGAGCTTTCTCTTTTATTCTCCAGCTGAGTTTAATGCTTTTATGGTCAGTGCTACTGAGTGTGGGGTTTTCATCCTCCACTTCAGATCACATCAGCAACCTCAGGCAGTGAAGTTGCTGGTTTTCATGGCCAACTACTACATGGACTGTGCTTACATGGGGGTAAGGAGCAGCCAAGCGGTAACACCACTGACTCTCATTGTTCTTACTCCATAATTTTTCATAAATAAACAGTTTTGAATTTGTTGTTTGACTTTGGTTGTTTTCTGGAGTCCTGAAGTTTTTTTTTGACATTTTTGTCTAGTTTTATAGTTGTTTTGAGGGGAAAGGATTTGCTGACCTCTTCAGTTTGCCACAGCTGGAAGTCCTGCCTCCAGCTTTGTATTTGCAGTATTTTTGGTTTTGGTTATTTTTAAAAGGCTAACTAATTAAAAACCTGAAGCACATCTATATATTGTAGCTGCTTCAGCAGTTTGCTTTACAATGGAAGAAGTTAGGAGATTGTGATTAGGTTAGGGGTGGGACTGTAGTTCTGCTATAATTCTGCTGACAGCACTCTCCTGTGGAATGTTTCTTAATAGCATATTCTTGTGTAATGATGAAGAAAACGTTTATTTTTTTAAGTAAGCAAATTCCTTTGGAATTCTACCAAAACATAAGAAAGATAGTATGTATACTCCTTGCTACAAAATAAATCAGTGGCACAAGGAAATATATGGCAGAATTCATTGGACTGGTATAGATGTGTATTTTTACAAAAAATAATAAAAAGAATTGTCCTCTTTGAAAATTACTCATCATACAAATTTCAACGTGAAGTGCCTTTTTATGCTCAAAATTTTAACTGAGAAATTTGTCTTTACCTTTTTAGTTCTATAATAATAGAAATATAGAAATGTACACAAAATAAAATATATAGCTCAGTGATTTATCACAAAGTACACACTTCTATATCCACCATTCATATAAGAAATAGGCCATCACTAGCACACAGAAGTCCCTTCTGGTCTTCCCCATCATTATCGCCTCCCCGAGATAACCCCTATCCTGATTTTATGGAAACTACTTCCTTTCTGAATAGTTTCTATCTCCTAAGTATACATCCCTAAAAAATAGAGTTCAGCTTTGCTTATATTTTTAATATTATGGAAATGAAATCTTACATTATTTGTGACTGGTTTCTTTTGTTCAAAATCAGGGGTATGAGATTCATCTATGTTGTTGAACGTAGCAGTAGTTCATTTGAATCACTATAGAGTTTTCTATTATATGAATAGACAACAATTTGTTAATTTGTTCCGTCATGGATATTTGGATTGTTTCCAGTTTTAAGGGTATTAAAAATATTACCGTGAACACACTCATATGTTTAGTGATAGGTGTGCACATTCCTTTGGGGTATATACCTTGGAGTCAGATTGCTGGGTCACACTGTATTCATATCTTCATTTTAGTATATAAAGCCAATCTGTCTTCCATAGCGATTGTATCAATTTACATTCCTACTAGCAGTCTCTAAGAATTACATTGTACTACATCTTCACTAAAAATTTGGTATTGTCTACCTTTTATTATTAGCCATTCTGGTGGTTATATAGTACTTTCTCATTATGGTTTTAATTTTCATTTCCCAAATGACTAATAAGGTTAAGGTCCTTTTCATATGTTTATTGGCTGTTTGGATTATCCTTTTTTGTAAAATGCCTATTCTGTCCCTTTTTAAAAATTGATATGTATGAATTCTGCATGTATCTGGATAAGCACTTTATTCCTTATATGTGTGGTACAAATGTCTTCTGCATGACTTGCATTTTTACTCTTAACAATGTACAGATAATGAAAAGAAGCTCTTGATTTTAAAGTAGTCAGATACATGAATTTTTCTTTTGCATTATGATTTGTGCTTTTTGTGTCCTATTGAAGAAATCTTTCCCTGCCCCAGTATCTTGAAGATATTCTACTACATGTTCTCTTCTAAAAGCTGAATGATTTTGCTTTTCACATTTATATCTACAATCCACCTGGAATTTGTGTATGGAGTGAAGTAGGGGTGAAGATTCATTCTGATTTTCCATATGGGTATCTAGTTGTTCTATACCATGCATTGAAAAGAATGTTGTATCTGTCAGGGTCCAATGAGGAGAAAGAAACCATACCAGTTATTTAAACAGAGTTTTTAAAGTTGGGGGGATGCTAATTAGCTGTAAAGTTGTTTGTAAAGTTTAAAGTTGTAGGTAATTAAAAAGACAAGAAGAAAACACTAAGGTATCATGGAAGTAATAGCTACCTCTAGCTATGGCTAGAGGAGTATCATGGAAGAGGTTGGAATTATTAAGACTTAGAACCCCATGCAGTAGAAATTCAGTTATCTAAGGAGAGGATACAAGCTCACTAGTGCTGGTATCTGGGGTGGAGGATGCAGTGAGGCTGGTTCTGCAAATGGGAAAACTCTAAACTGGGCTCAGCTGCAGTTACAGGAAGGCATTGCCACTGCTGGGAGTGAAGAAGTGTTGCTAGGGTGACACAGAAACAAGAGACAGGCAGGAAGCTCACAGGAAGGGGCAAGTCCCCTTTACCTCCTCCAGCCTTGTAGTCTTCTCTAAAGCACCCTGTTGGCAGAGCCTAACATGGAACTAGTTAGCAAAACCAAAATGTGGTTTGCAGAGTCATAGCCCCAGTATTTATAGAGTTGTGTTCAGACAGATGGGTTTGAAGCTGAGAAACAATAGCTTATGGTACAGCCTTCCTATCTACAAAGACACCTTTATGACAAGCCAAGTGTCTGTATATGTGAGAATCTGTTTTGGGGTCATATTTCTATTTCTTTGGTCTTGCTCCAAAATTTATGTTATCTAAACTATTGTAGCTTTATGTTAAGTTTTCATATGTAGTAGAGCAATTTTTGCCACCTTGAAGAGTGTTTTAGCAGTCCATGGCTTATTTGCATTTCCGTAAAGACTTTAGAACTGATTTGTGTAGTTCCACAAAAAGAAAACCTTTTGGGGTTTTGGTTGGAATTTCACTGAACCTATAAATCAGTTTGGGGAGAATTGAAATTTTTATAATATTGAGTTTTCTTTTTTTTTTTTTTTAAAGATTTTATTTATTCATTTGAGACACAGAGATACAGAGAGAGAGAGAAAAAACATGAGCAGGGAGAGAGGCAGAGGGAGAGGGAGAAGCAGGCTCCCCGCTGAGCCAGGAGCCCGATGTGGGACTTGATCCCAGGACCCTGGGATCATGACCTGAGCCAAAGGCAGACGCTTAACCATCTGAGCCACCCAGGCACCCCAATATTGAGTTTTCTAGTCCATGAATATGGTATGTCTCTCCATTTATTTGTCTTTAGTTTCTCTTGATAATGTTTTTTAGTATTTTTATGTAGAAGCGTTGCTTACTTAGCTTTTGTTAGCTTTAATCCCAGATACCAGATATTTTTTATATTATAAATAGTATCTTGAATTTTTTTATTTCAATGTTTTAATTTTGAAATTTTTCAAACATATATTTTCTGTATTTTTGAATAGTTTGACCTCATTATAATGATCACCAGATTCAATAATTATCAACATTTGCTTCATTTGTTTCAATAATCATTCTTGATGAAGTATTTTAAGACAGATCTTAACTCTCATGTCATTTCATCTATATATACTTAAGTATACATTCCTAGAAAATATGGACATTTGATTTATAACCATAATTCCAAGCCATATTCAGATTTTCCTTTTTATTTCAAAAATTAAATTTTACTGGTATGTTGGTATGTTCAGTTTGCTTTTAACCAACAGCATATTAGGACTTAAATTTTATGTTAAGTAATTAAAATATTAGCTTAGCCACTAAAATATTAAATAATAAGCAGTTAAACACAAATTTTTTTCCAATGATGTGAACTTTGCTTTTCTAAATTCATTACAATTTTTCAACACTGTCAAAACCATTCTTTCATTTGGTGTCTTCTATATTTATAAACCCAATGTGCAACAAAAATTGCCATTCTTTAAAAAAAAAAAAAAAACTTTATATTTCTCAGTATTCCTATTACTGAATACACATCTTTCAGGAAGTCATCAGTGGGATTAAAAGCAAGCACTTTTTTGTGTGACATCTTTTTTTTTATCCTTTATAACTTCTTTTGCCATAAATTGTTAAAATGTAAGAAGAAGGTGCAGTTGTGAATTTTTTCCTTTGTATCTTTGTACAGAAATCTGTCTTTCAGGGGCGCCTGGGTGGCTCAGTCGGTTAAGCGTCTGCCTTCGGCTCAGAGGTCATGATCCCAGGGTCCTGGGATCGAGCCCCGCATCGGGCTCCCTGCTTAGCAAGGAGCCTGCTTCTCCCTCTCCCTCTTCCTGCCTCTCTGCCTACTTGGGCTCTCTATCTCTCTGTCAAATAAATAATTAAAATCTTAAAAAAAAAAAAAAAGGAAAGAAACCTGTCTTTCATTGCAGGTGGTTCTCCTTCCCATACAATATTCATGGGTCTGTTTCTAGGAGAAGACTGTAGCTAGTGGGCCATGAAAACTTCCTAGAGTTGGCAGGCTAGGCTGTGTCATGTTCACCCTCGAACATGAGAAAATCCCTATTGAAAAGACAGTGTGGCAACTTTCCTGCAGGCAAGTCATACTCCTCACAAAGATATTTGACAGTGACTGAGGAGTAAGTCTCTGTGTCTTTCCCAGCATCTGCAGCAAGGATGAAACTAATTATTAATTCATGGCTGTCTAAGGAACAAAAATTGTTCTCAGGTCAACAATAATTAGTATAAGAGGATTTTGTGCCTATATTTTAACTTAACCAATGATAATTGATGGGGAATTGAGGTCTTAAAAGTTAGATCTTATTCATTGGTAACAAGTATTTGAAAATAAATATGCCAGCCTGATATTGGATGATTTGCCTGTGTCTTATTTCTCCTCCCTTATCAGCACCCCTGGGGATCTCACTACAGATCAGAATGGCCCAGTGATGTCTCACCTGCTAGGATCACTGCTCTTTACACTTGTTTAAACAACAGAGTCAGAGGAATTTTAAGTTCATATTTAACTCTTTCAAGTAAATGTAGATGTTTTGCTTCTTCTGATCAATAGTGGAATGTGAGGATATGAGAAAAAGAATGAACCATTTCACTGCTTTGGTTTAGTCTTTTTTCCTTGTAATATCAGGTTAACAAATCTGAAGATCAGTTTAGTGGAAGTATCTTGAAAAAAAGGACAAGGATCTCTTTCTTATATATAGAGCTAACTCAGCAAATACCAAATTTGGATAAATACAAAAGAAAAACCAAACATCAGAAAACCCCAACTGATGGAACAAATTACCTAACTATGAGAATCTTTTTTCATGTGTCTTTGGGTGGAAGCAGGGAAGCCTAGAAAATTTATTCCTCTGAATGGTGTGCAACTCTATAAATTATGTCAAAGTGCACAAACTGTAGCCTGTTAAAATTTTGGTTAGGAAGACCAAAGAGATGTAAAAATAAATTCCTTATTCCTTAACCTATAGTGTCCTTGAACATGTAACAGGGACTAAGGTACAAATAAGATACATTTTTTTAGATTTATTTGTTGTCAAAAAGTTTACCTCATAGTTTGCGATTGTTTTCTCAAGCTGACTTAATCTAAATACAAGTAAAAATAACTTTTAAGGAAATGAATATCAAAATGAACATGAAGGCAATAATCTAAATATTTAGAGTCTAGTTAAGAGGTTCTGTTACTGAGATACGTACTGTATTGGTACAATTGACGTAGTAATTGTAGTGTGTATAGCAAAAAATAGAAGATTGCTGATTACAAGTTTATGTGAATAGAATTAGAAGAACCTGATTTTCTCAATCCGAGTGAAATATTCTTATTATAAATTATTTATTTGCTTGGAATAGTTAAAAACCTGTATCAGAAACATGAACTTTAAAACTGCTAACCCATGTGGGGAAAAGATTCTTCATATAAAATGAATGTGGAGCATATAATTTCTTGGAGATCTTGCTTAGTAGTTATACTAATTTAAAGCTGTTGTAATGTTAGGTTCTAGTGCCTGGGAATGTATCCCCAATAAGCTTCATTCTTGTTTCATTCTAACCCTTCTACTTGTCAGTAATTTAAGCAGATTTGTGGCAGTGGTCAGAGTTTCCTGGGATTAAGAAAGCTCTACAAACAAAACAACCACACCAGATCTAAAAAGCTTCCTATTTGGTTTTGTACTCTTTTGGCTGACTATATTTCTCTGAAGAATGGCTTGTGGATTCTTCTGGCTGTTTAAAAAACAGTTGAACTGGTATTCTCAGTGTAGAGGGTTGATGTACTCCAGGCAGATGTAAGAAAGGATTCTTTTTTCACAACCCTTAAAATTGTATTTTTTTTTTTTTTTTTTTTTTAAAGATTTTATTTATTTATTTGAGAGAGAGAGAATGAGAGACAGAGAGCATGAGAGGGAGGAGGGTCAGAGGGAGAAGCAGACTCCCCGCCGAGCAGGGAGCCCGATGCGGGACTCGATCCAGGGACTCCAGGATCATGACCTGAGCCGAAGGCAGCTGCCCAACCAACTGAGCCACCCAGGCGCCCTTAAAATTGTATTTTTAATATACTGTTTACAGAATCAAACATTGATTTAAAGCTTAAGAAGTAAATACCTGTTTTAGTGTAACTTGATTGCCCATGAAGATAATGAGGTAAAATAACAGATGCACTGTTTTATATAAGGCTTCCAGTATTTAGTAGAGAAAGTGACCAGTAAGTGAATTGTAGACCAAGGGATGGCACCTTTTTTTCTTTAACAAGGCAAGTTGCCCTAAATTTTGTTCATCATTTCTACAGCTGGAGCTTCATTAACAAGTACAGTTGGAGTAACCAGGGTTTTGCAGCCACAGAAGAACTAAGCACAGCAAGCCTTTCAGTAACAAAAAAAATAAAAGAATTCCTGTGTAACAGGCTTCCACACTTATCTGTGTTCTGTGGTACTGTTTGAGCTGAACTAAAGCATCTGCTACCTCAAGTTAAGAGAGAACAAACTCAACATGGCGTGAAATTACTGCACAGCCATTCACATTCATTAGAGTTATATTGTTACCAGCCACAGGCATGACTGGCTTTTGCATGAATAATAAAATAAAATGCTGCTTTGTGAATTTTACCTTACAACATTGCAAGGCACAGTACTAACCTTGGGCCAGGATTAGGTTTATCGTAGAGCAGCTCTCCTCACCACAGTAGAGTCAAGACCAATAAGAAGTCAGAAGTTGGGAAGTATTGCTGTATGAGGCCTGGGGAAAGGGCCTTGTGTTAAATCAATTTACTCATTTTTTTAAAACAAATATTTATTGTGCAGACTAGCTATTTGGAGATGTTAAAATTATTAAGCTACCATTTGGCAACCGTCATAGTAATAGTTGACTCAGGCAAAAATCCTCAATGGATGCTAAAGGTCATGGGTCAAAGTCTGATGAGGAATAGAACAGTTATACAATTACCAAGGGAAAAAAGTAATTTTGCAGTGTGGCCACCTGACAGACACCTCATCCAAGTGATCAAAGTTAATCACCAGAAATGTCAATTGACATCATGTGCCTCATAATATGTTCACTGAGAAGACATCACTTCTGAGTTATTCCTGTTAAAAATGCCTGACCTGTGGGGCGCCTGGGTGGCTCAGATGGTTAAGCGTCTGCCTTCGGCTCAGGTCATGATCTCCAGGTCCTGGGATCGAGCCCTGCGTTGGGCTCCCTGCTCAGCGGGGAGTCTGCTTCTCCGTCTTCCTCTGCCTCTCCCCACTGCTCATGCTCTCTCTCTCTCTCTATGTATCTCTCTGTCTCAAATGAGTAAATAAAAAAATTCTTTAAAAAAAAAAAAAATGCCTGACCTGCATCTAATCATGAGAAAACACCACAAACCCAAATTGAGGAGCAGCTACAAATAAGTGGCCTATACTCTTCAAAAATGGCAGTGTTATGGGACACCTGGGTGGCTCAGTCGGTTAAGCATCTGCCTTCGGCTCAGGTCGTGATCCCAGGGTCCTGGGATCGAGTCCCGCATCGGGCTCCCTGCTCCGCGGGGAGCCTGCTTCTCCCTCTGCCTCTGCCTCTCTCTCTGTCTCTCATGAATAAATAAATAAAATCTTAAAAAAAAAATGGCAGTGTTATTAAAAGACAAAGGAATGCTAAGTAACTATTCTACATTAAGGAAGTCTCAAGAGACATTGACAATGAAACACATTGTGTGGTCCAAAATTTTCCTCCCTTGCTATTTGACATTTTTGTCTTCTAGTCTAGTTATAGAAGTGGTATTGAATAGAAAAAAAAAATATTTTTAACAGTCTGAATATAATACTATACCCAGTTTCCTTCCTATTTTACCTTTATGTGGATTTTTAGGCAGTGTTTTGGATTGGGTTTGGGTTTGGGTTTTTTTGTTTTTTTTTAGTATGGGACATTTCACGAATTTGTGTGTCGGGGCTGTGCTAATCTCTGTTATGTTCCAATTTTAGTATATGTGCTGCCAAAGGGAGCACTGGGTAGGTGTTTTTTAAGCAATAATTGCGAATGACAGTTCAAGCTATTGAAAACCTAAAAATTATAATTCTTAATTGTTTTACCAAATTTTCAGTCAACGTAAGAATAGAGTCCTCATGCTGTTTAAATAGTAGAATGCACCATTTAAGAGTTTCATGAGCACCTAAGAAAAGAAGTAGTGATCACTAAGATGAATTTATAAAGAAGTCATGGTATTCATAAAGAAGTTTGGTATAGTTTTTAGACAGGTTGGTAGGTAACAGGAATGCTTCGTTTTCAGGAAGGCAATTTGATGAGTGTCTGATTTCTTGTGGACAAGATGAAGAAATAAACTGAGTGATTATAGTTAATTAAATAAGTAATTCAATAATAATTGGAGGTCAGGCTCATAGGTAATTTCTAGTGTTGTATCTGTTGCAGAGATCTCTTCTGTCCTGTGAATAACTTGGATAAAGTCATTGATGACCTATGGAACAGACTTTTTAAATGACACAAATCTGGGAGGGATAGCCAAAGCATTGCATGACTGAAACTGGAACTGAAAGATAATGGTAGCCAGGAATGACAGGCAGGAATCAGCAAAATAAATTTGACAGGAATAAATTCTACAAGGACAACCAGTCATATGTGATGGGTGGAAGGAAAAGTTTTAAGATAATTCATGGAAAATCACTTGCAAAATGGTCAGTTGGCCATATTTAATAAATTTATTGCTTTGTTTCCTTTAACTATTTGATTTAATATGTATCGTTTGGGTCCAGTCAGAAAAATGGAAACCATACTAGTATGTCAAACATAGGGAAATGTAATACAAGGAGTTGGATATACAGGTGTTAGAAGACTAAAAGATAAAGAAGGGGGGACACTGAGCTATTAAAGAAAAACTACAGGAGGCACAGTTACCACACCAAGAGCCTTATAAGAAGCAAAAGGGAAGAGGTCTTCATAATCTAGAAGCTATGGCCCTAAGTTGGCACTTGGACTTCTGAGGAGGGGACACTGTTCAGCTACTGGTGGGATTGAAATCCATATTACTAAAAGATGTTCATTTATGTAAGAAGCCAAAATAATTAAATTGTGTTCTCTATATTGAACTAAACGTAATGACATCTGAATGAACATCTCTTCCATCTTGAATTTGGTTCCGAGAATGAACTAATTTGACTTCAGTTGTATTAATCTGTACACCCCCTCATCTTTAAAATGGCTTTACCATTAATAGCCCTCCTACCTGAGATGTGTTCTTAAGTGACCTCTCAGAAAAAGTGTTTATAGAAATTTAGAGAAGGATTAAAAAAAAAAAGCATGGCAATTAAGTTGGATGAGCTAAACATTCCCTTTGATTTTAAGTGTGTACTTGTTTTAATTCTTCTTTCTCACTGATACCTTAAACACTGTTTAAGTGGATTGAGTAGTTTAAGATAAAGATGATTGTCATGCTCTGAAACATTGAAGAACAAAGTTTGGAATTGATTTCTCTCTTTCTTTTTTCCTTCTCCCCCAAATATTGCTTCTTTAGGTCAGTAACAGATCCAAGAGATGGAAAGAGAGTAGCACTCAAAAAGATGCCCAACGTCTTCCAGAATCTGGTCTCTTGCAAAAGGGTCTTCCGGGAATTGAAGATGTTGTGTTTTTTTAAACATGATAATGTAAGTGAAGTTGGTCTTTGGGATAGACTTTTTCCTACGCATGCTTAATTGTGTTAGTAGAGAGCAAAAGAGAGTAAAAAAAAAGGGGGGGGATGTGCAAGTTATTAAGAAGTTTGGGAACCTGAGACAAATTAGACCATTTTTTTGTCAAAAATGAGCAAGTTTAAGTGAATTCTAAGATGTATTGATCAACAGATAAACATTAATTGATATAAAGCAAATGTTAATAGTTAGCTGAGGAATGATACTAATATTTAACATAGAAAGAGTGTAATATGTAGTATGAGAGATTTAAGTGGAAATAATTGGTCCCTGGTTTTAAATGCTTTATTCTTAACCTTTAATATTTGAAATAAGAGATTAATTTAAAAATGTAGGGAAACAGTTTCTTCTTTTAAAAAACAGTATAGCTGTTAAAGTAACATAGGTTAGCTTATTTATGGCTGTGTTGAGAGAAGTCAAGACTCATGGGTGGATAGAAGAATCATTGTGGTTTGAGAGATGGCTTCTCCTCAAACCTGAAGTAAATGTTTGATACATGTAAAATTTACCTGGGGATCTTAGCATTGGACTCTGGAGTTTTCGATTTCATGTGATAAGAAAAACTGCCTCACATTCTTCATTTGGTACTCAACCCACGTTATTTTAATAGCTAAAATAAAAACTTTATCAGAAATATAGTAATTCCTTGTGAGTCTGACTGCTTGTTTGCACAGGAACTTTTAGAACTTTGACCAAAGTGTAGGTCTCACTTTAAGAGAGAAATTTGTAGGGCGCCTGGGTGGCTCAGTTGGTTAAGCGACTGCCTTCGGCTCAGGTCATGATCCTGGAGTCCCTGGATCGAGTCCCGCATCGGGCTCCCTGCTCGGCAGGGAGCCTGCTTCTCCCTCTGACCCTCCCCCCTCTCATGTGCTCTGTCTCTCTCATTCTCTCTGTCTCAAATAAATAAATAAAATATTTAAAAAAAAAAAAAAAAAGAGAGAGAAATTTGTAGAAGTTTGAGGTGTTTGGTAAAAGTAGGAATATCAAACAGATATGTTTACTTGAAATTCCTTGCTTTGACATATTTCATCTTATTGATTACTCCTTGACATCCCTTTTCCTTAAACTTTTTTTAAAAAGTTATTGCTATCTTTCAGTCAATTGGAATTGCCTAAAAATGTGTTTGTTTCAGTGACTTTGAAAATACCACTCAAGTTGCTATTTTATGACTGGTCCCTCAAATTTTGTAAGTGATTTAGAAAGATGTCTAGTGCTTGCTTAGTTATTTATTTCTTGAATTTGAGTAGCATCCCAACATCAAAGAGGACAAACGTTATTTACATTGTTAGAGACTCAAGTAAAGGTATCCATGGTGAAGAAATTTGCTAACTAAGGATTTCAATGATTTATTATATTCAGACCTATCTTGGCTTATTTTATAAAGGAGGGATGGTGTAATAGGCTGTTATCTATATATATTGGTATCTTCGCTCGTGACTCATTCCTATAGAGTAACTAATTAAGTTACAAAGGTGGTGTCAGTGAGTAGCGTAAGAAAAGAAATAAACGAAATTCTTGAAAATCATACCTATCAAAACATAGCAACCAATTGGAGCTCCTGAGCTCTATCATAAGTGAGTGCTTGTGGCTTCTGTGGGAATATTCAAAAGTGAGACAGATGGTTAGAGATGAAGATGGTATGGCACCATTATTTTATATATCATGAATTTATGCTGTGCTCTGAGATCTCCAGAAGCGTCTCAGTGCCACATACCTGTTATGTGTGCAATGCCAGTCTGAGAAGCAACCGGTATTTGATGTAGTTAAGGCAACAAATGTCTATTATTGTCCTGTATAGAGGCAGTGCTAGGTCATGTGGAGGATACAAAAAAGGTTTAAAATGTCCTTTTTTGAGGGATCAGGTATTTAACACTTATTCCTATGTGTCAGGATGTACCTAGAGGCTTTCCATACATTAATTCATTTAATCCTTAAATCTTGTCAGATAGGGTTTGTTATCCTTACTTTGCAGAGAAGGAAACCAAAGCTTAGAGTTAAGTAACTTGCCCAAGGTCAGGGTGGCACAAGGTTGGAGTCTCTCTTGCTTCAGAGCCCATGTTCATTAATTCAAAAAACATGTATTCCGCACATCCTATATTCCTAAGCTGTTTAGCTTTAGGGCTTTCTAACCTTAAGGAGTTTAGTAATGTGTTGAATACTATGATTACAGTGCTCTGGGAGGACTACCTGCGTAGTTAAGTATTAATGCAAGACAGTCTGTGTTTTGTGCATGGAAAAAACTGAGCCACCAAATCTAGAAGTATATTATAATCACCAAGGTGATCCTTAAAAAGGCAGATACATGGGTCTCATCCCAGACCCACTAAATTGGAATCTCTAGGGTTGAGGCCCAGGGATCTGTAATTTTTAAAGCTCAGGTGAATGTCACACAAGTACCATAATATTAAGGAAAAGAGAAATTGTTGTGGACTTAGAAGCTCAGAGATGCTTTAAACACGGAGGAGGTAAACCTTAAAATGAGCCTTTTGAGATTAAGATTTGATTGAAAGAGAAGAAAAGAATGTCATGATGAAAATGGCATTTAGAAAGATTACCCTGGCCACTGTAGGAAGGTTGGATTTTAATTTGGATGGCTTTTAATGTTTTTTGTATCCTCCACATGAATAGCTACAAAGCCCTGGGAGGCTTTGGATTTTCTTTTGAACAGAACCTTCAAAGTCACTATATCAGGGGTGCCTGGCTGGCTCAGTCGGTAGAGCATGCAACTCTTGATCTCGGGGTCATGAGTTCAAGTCCCACATTGGGCATAGAGCTTACTTAAAAAAAAAAAAAAAGTCACTGTATCAAATTCATTGATTTTAGTTGATCTGATTGAGATATACACACACACTTTTCTTTAAGGATAGATTCACCTTGATGTAGTAACTTAGAGAAACAGTAATGGGTTTAACTTTCTAAAGGTTGTTGTTGGCTGGGCTTATCATTAGAGTCTAGTCAGAATCTGAGCTATTATAAAACCTGGCAAAAATATTCTCTACCCACCTATGCACTTGTGCATGTGTTTATGCAGACACATAATTGTCATATTATCAGCATGGAGAAGGCATGATTGAGGTTGTTTTTTGTTTTTTGTTTTTCCAGTTTTGTGCTCCTTTGAGAATCTGATAAAAGCTCTTTTGGAAAAATGCACATACACATGATATTTATGTCATGTTAGGCTTTCACTAGTCCTCTAAAGCCCTTTCGGAGCCCCCTCAAAGGTCCACTGATTCCTGCAAAGATCCCCTGCAATACAAATCTGGGGCTTTTTCTTGTCCTTAGGCAATAGCACTAAGTATGCAATAGGCAGTCAGTCTATTTGAAGAATGAGTAAGTAAATGAAAGTGACAGAAGAAAGAAATCTCCAAGTCTGGCATGATAACCTCAGTGATCTCTCTCAGAGTTACTTTTTCCCAGTCTTTTAATTCTGAAATACTCTAGAGGGATAGAGAAAACAAAGAGGAGGAGGTAGTAGAGGCAAAGAAGAACGATGCATTTTCCTTTGTGTAGACTGACCTAACTCATACCAATATGGGACCAAGAGGACACTTCTCTGAATGCAGACATGCTGTTTAGCTGCAGACATTTATGCTAATGTTTCTGCTGCTAGGGAGTGTGAAAAGGCAAAGGATGCTGTAGACTGGCTTACTTTTCAGTGGATTTGGTTTTGTTTGTTCTGTGCCTAAAATTTGTGGTACTGGGCAATTTCTTCATGTATTTAAAATAAAACATTCTCGTGTTCATGAATTGGAAAAGTCAGTTTGGTTAATATGCATGTTCTTTCCAAGTTGAGCTCTATATTCAATGTAATCCCAATCAAAAACCCAGCAGGGTTTTGTATATATGTGTGTGAGGAAGTTGACAAACATTCTAAAGTTTGTGGAATTGGAAAAGACCTAAAATACTCAAGACAGTCTTGACGAAGTTGAACAAAGTCTATTTCACAACAGATACATAAATTAATCCAAAAGAGATTGTAGATTTAAATGTGAAAGATAAAATAATAAAGCTTCTGTAATAAAACATAGGAAAATATCTTCGTGACTTTGAGATAAGCAAAGATTTTTAATGAGACAAGTAAAATTAACTATTTTATTTATTTGTTTGTTTTTTGAGGGGGGAGCACAGGAAGAGGGAGAGGGAATCTTAAGCAGTCTCCACACTCAGCGTGAAGCCTCACGTGGGGCTTGGTCTCATGACCCTGTGATCATGACCTGAGCCTAAATCAAGTTTAACTGACTGAGCCACCCTGGCACTCCAAGCATTACTATTTAAAAAAAAAAAAAATTGCTAAACTGGACAGCTTTTAACCTTAAGAATTAATGCTCATCAAAAGTTAAGAGAATGAAAGGACAGGCCTCAGACATATATTCAACAAAAAACTTGTTTCCAGAATATATTATGTGATAGACAATTATAAATATTTAGCATTTGAAGAAGACCATTAGAAGTAAATATTTTACTTGACATTTTTTGAACTGTGAATTCTATATCTAAACATCATATATCTTATAAAGAGCTTCTACAACAAGAACTTTTGCCCATTAGTAAAAGACTCAGGAATTTGACAAAAGAGGATAACTAAATGGCTAATAAGCATATGACAAAGTGCTCAAAGTCATCAGAGAAAGGTAAATTAAAAGCATAATGAGATAATAATATACCCACCAGAATGGCTAAAATCAAAAAGACTGACAATACCTACTGTTGACAAGAATGCACATTAACCGAAGACTTTAAAATTGCTGGTAAGAGTGTAAATTTGTAAAACCACTTAGGAAAACTGGTAGTTTCTACTAAAGCTAAATACACACCTACCCAGTGATCCAGCAGTTGTACTCCTTGGTATACTCAAGACAAATCATATATCCACCAAAAGACATGTACAAGAGTGTTCATGGCTGCTTTATTCGTAATACCTAGAAATTGGAAACAACCGAAATGTCTGCCAGCAGTACTCTGGTTAAGTACATTGTGTTATAGTCCATTCACATGATGGTATACTACACACCAATAAAAAGGATGAACCACTGATCCACATATCAACAGGGATGAATCTCATAGGCATAACAGTAAAGGAAAAAAGTCATACACAAAAGACTTCATTCTTTATGATTCAATTTGTATAAAGTTCAAGGACAGGCAAAACAAATCTGTGGTGATGGAAATGAGAATAGTGATGACCTCTGAGCAGGGATGGGTTTTGACCAGAAAGGGACAAGGGGACCTTCTGGGGTGTTGAAATGCTTAACTTCTTGATCTAGATGTTAACCATGGAGTAAAAAATCATCATATTATATACTTTGTGTAAAAATTAATCAAATTACACACTTGGCATACTTTTTACAACTCTATTAAAAATAAGAGTAATTACATAGTCTCTACTTTAAGGAACTTAAAATCTGTTGGGGAGTAAGATTGGGGAAGGGGTAGCTCCTTTGCTAAACATGGGATTTAATTGGATTTTATGAACAGTTAAATTTCTAGTTTTTATATTTAGGATTGTTTACAGTAGTTGTTTCATTGATAAAGAGGTAAGAAAAAAGAAGCCAGTTTTGCACTGTGTAACCAGTTTATAGTGAATCTTAAAATCACAGAGGTTAAAATTCTAAAAAAACAGCCACCATAATGGGCTTTTGTCCAGTTCTTAAAAGATTTGAGAAATGTGCTGAGACACTGTTTGGTAATGACCATTACTTACAGAAGTATTTTAGTTCATTTTTTTAATTAGACAAGTCTGCTTGCTTTTTGTGTGTTTGAGATCCTTTGAAGAGTTGGTGGTATTTGGGGATACTTTGACTCCTTACAAGTCAAAGTCTTTACAAGAGTCCTCCTATTTACATCATAAGGCTAATCTCACACACTCTATTCCCACAAATAATGGGGTTATAGAGGGAATCAGGCTATTTAAATAGGGAGTCAGGCATGAAGTCTGGAGTTTGAAACTGGTACTATTCCTTCTTACTTATTTACATCATTTCTGAGATTCCTGGATCATTTCTACTGATCTAAGCACTGTTTTTGCCCCCCTGAAAGCACTGTGGAATGCCATCCTCTGATAAACATTTTGAGATAAAATAACGGTAATATAAAATAAGAGGCATTTTAAAAATTCCAAGCAGAGTTTAAAATATTGTACCTTTGAAGCTAACAATCACAGATAAATGCTTTAGTGCAAATGTCTGACTCTGTTTTATTTGGCTTTTCTACAAAAAGCTTCATCAAATCTGGAATAAGAAAGCCTCATTCTTCATCAAGGTTTAAAATGTATGGTTGTCACTTTCTCTAGATAACCTTTAATTATAGCAGATAGATTTGAAGTGTAAAATAGCTTTGTCTAATGGACGCTGTCACTCATTGCATTCTGGTTTCCCCCAAGACAGGATGTATGTTGTTCAGATACAGAGTGGAGAGTCCGAAAGATGTCAAGTAAAACACTAATTTCTGTCTTCCTCAAACATCAAATATTCATGTTAAAAATTGTTCTATCGCATAATGAGAAATGAATTTGCATGAATTTGTGACACTAGCTAATTATAGGGTTTTAAATTTATAGAAATGAAATAATTTATCTTTTATATGATAAAAGTTATTTTTTGAAGAAACTGAAAAATCTGTTATCTTTCATTTATACCAAGATTCTAAGTATAAACATTTTAATTCAGAAAGGAAAGATCCAGGTTAAAGCATGTAAACTATTTTCAAACTTTTATATGTAACTGGTTTTAAAATGAGTAAAGACTTCTTCATTACAGGAGGTTTTAGTTTAATTTAGAATTTTAAATGCTTGGCTGAAAAAAAATGAGCAAAGGTTTTTCCACATGTAAATTGCAAGGGGAAAAGAAAAAGAGGAGAAATCTATATGTTACAACTTAAAACACAAATCAGCCATAATATGTAAATCTTATTTAGGTCCTGATTTAGACTAAAAAACTTTAAAAAAAGAAAAGAAAATTGGAAATTTCAGAATTGGATATTTGATGATATTAAAAAACATAAAATTTTTAGACTTGATAATTATATATTTTTAGTTTTTCTCTTTGGGGCATCTGGGTGGCTCAGTGGGTTAAGTGTCCAACTCTTGATCTCAGGGTTATGAGTTCAAGCCCCACATTATTTAAAAATAAATAAAAGTTTTCATCTTTTAGCAATACTTACTGATATATGGCTGAAATAAGTCTGGTATTTGCTTTAGAATTATATAGGGAGAATGGGGATATAGGTGCAATAAGAATGGCTATTTGTAGATTACTAAGACTGGGTTTTGATTACATGAGCATTCTTGATACTATTCTATCCACTTTTATATGTTTGAAGTTTTCCATAATAAAATTTTTTTTTCTTAAAAAAGCTAAAGATAGAAAATTTGAACTTGTTCCACACAGTTTATTTCCTGTTAAATAACTTCTTCCATATTCTTTGACCCTCACATTTCTTATTAGTTAGATAGGTTCAGATTCTTAAATGTGATATCATAGATGGGACTTTAAAGAATAGCTGGACAGCTGGTAGGGGAAGTAGGCCTATTTGTTACGTTTCAAAGGCAGAAGTGACTTTGTTAGTATTCTGCTTTTATAAAGGACTTGAATTTCAGATGCCTTAAAGTCTTCTTTCCACCCTGGTGACTTCCTTTTTTGTACTTGGAATAAAATCTAAAATGCTTAACAAAACTTAAAGAGATTTTATGTGATAATATCCCCTGCCTTCCTCTTCTACTTTATCCCAGTCTGTTTTCCTCCCACCCTGTCTGTTCCATAAGCACTGGCATTTCTGTTTCTAGAATTTGCCTGGTTCCTTCTTGCTTCAGTGCCTTTACAGTACCTACTCATTGCCTGACCAACTCCTATTCAGCCTTCAAGTCTTAGTGTTACTTCAGGGAAACTTTTTGTTCCCATTCCTCTTGACTTTTTCCCTTCAGATAATATACGTCCTAATTAGATAGTTGTGTAACTGCTTGTTTGTTTAATGCTTTCCTCTCTACTAGTCATGAGAGCAGGGATGGTGTCACTTTTGTTTATCAGTATAACCAGAGAGCGTACCACAGTGCTGGCCAGGGAGAATGTACTTGGTAAACATTTTTTGAACAGAGGAGTAGAGGAATGAATGGTAGGTGTGTCTCCTCGTGCTCTTAGAGCAACACTGATTGTTAAAAATAGGGCTTTCAACACACTTTGCATGCAGCGGTCTGGCAGCATGTAGTAGAACCCAACTGCCCCTCTCATTTTAGTTTAGATAGAATTGTCTTTTACATAGTAAGTTTACAAACCCATCTTAATGTTTAGGACTGTTTCTTGACTGATACATTTAGTTAATCTCAGTGGGCAGTTGTAACTAAGCCATAAATCATTAAAGAGTTAATAGTATTACTTGCATTTATGTCATATTTTGCTTCCTTTTTAGTTCTCTAAATTTGACTTTTTTTTTTTTCCTTTTCTCAGGTACTCTCTGCCCTTGACATACTCCAACCTCCACACATTGACTATTTTGAAGAAATGTATCCTAACCAGGGAATGTGAAAGAAGGGGACAATAATTTATTAATTTATTCTTCTAGCACCTTTTGGGGTTCATGCTTTAAGATGTATAAAATCTCATCCTTGCAGAGGTGGTTGAGTACCTGGAACCAGGTAATTTTGAAATCCCAAGTATCTGACAGAGAGCAATATTATCAATGTATCCTGAATTGTGATACCATAAAACAGGACTTTGGAGCACATATTTTACTTAACCTGCACACAGCCTTATGAGATAGGTTATTACCATCCGCATTTTGCAGATGAAACCAGTGAGGCAGCTATGTTGTATGGAACTCAAGAAAGTATTCTTGTTGCTATACAACAGCTGCCTATCAGTTAAGAGGATAATACCGCCCCTTTTTTCACCACTTGGGGTAAGGTGAAAATTAAAGAGATAATGTAAATCAAATCCCAAGTTCTTTGGAATAATGGTGATGGTGCTGGTAATAGTCATTACTTACATAAGTTTTTATCAGATGCCAGGCACAATTCTAAGTTATTTATACATACGAGTTTAATCTCTATAACAACCATCTGGGAAAGATACTGTGACTGTTCTCATTTTACAGAAGAGGAAATTGAGGCACAAAAGATTAAGACTTGACAAGATCACAGAGTTAGCAAGTATTGAGATTGAGGTTCAATTCCAGACGGTCTGACTCTGTGGTCTTTATTTCAACTCCTACATGATTCTCTCAGGATAGAGGCTTTAACATTATATTACTACTGTTAATATGTAAAAATAGTATGTTAGGTATCATGGATAATAAACTGTAAAATAATGCCTAGTATTAGCTCCTGGGACTATGCATGAAAATAAAAAATTGAGACATAGGTTAGCCCTAGGCAAAGCAGCACCATTTACCATTCTGCATTTAACTGGGTAAAACTTTAAGTGAAAGACAGGGAGTCCTAAATCATTGGATTCAGTGAGCTCATGACAGTATATTCACTCTAGGCTTTTTATTAACACTAGGCCTGTGACTTAGAATGGAAACCAATATGAAAGCAAGATAGTTTTTCAGACTTAGCAGTGAGATAAAAATCTCATTCTTACACAGGTGGTAGGTAATTCTATACTAGACAATTATCTTTGATAATTTCTTTAGTAACTGGGAACAATTAAGAGCTTCCCTAAGGGAAGGAGAATGGCTAAGCTGACTGGGGAATTGGGAAACGTTATAAGGTGATAGAATTGTCACTGATCAACACTGCTGGGATGTTGTGATCTGATAAACCTAAAGCTCTTGAATGCTATAATCCTCGGTGATAGTTTAACCCACGAATCTTTTTGGAATTAATAAAGGCTTAACTCAGTGGACTTGGGGTGCTCCAACCCTGCACTTTCCAGAGAAAGCTTCTGGCTGACAAGAGTGTCTTTCTATATTTGAGATCTTGGGCTTGGTCAGATGGTTCTTGACATACGGTTTTTTAAAAAGCACAGAATTACCCTAAGGATAGAAGAATTGAGAAAGTTCTTTTCTCCTCAACTATAGATCAGAAGTAACAACTGAGGAGAAAGCATTGATGATTCCATTTCATAGACTTCCTGAAAATTACCTAGGTTTTCACTGAAGAAGGGACTCGTGGGGGGCGCCTGGGTGGCTCAGTTGGTTAAGCAACTGCCTTCGGCTCAGGTCATGATCCTGGAGTCCCTGGATCGAGTCCCGCATCGGGCTCCCTGCTCAGCGAGGAGCCTGCTTCTCCCTCTGACCCTCCCCCCTCTCATGTACTCTCTCTCATTCTCGCTCTCTCAAATAAATAAATAAATCTTTAAAAAAAAAAAAAAAAAAAAGAAGGGACTCGTGGGAGTGGGGCCATACTTGTGTCATTCATCAGAAGTAACTTCCGGGGCGCCTGGGTGGCTCAGTCGTTAAGCGTCTGCCTTCGGCTCAGGTCATGATCCCAGGGTCCTGGGATCGAGCCCCACATCAGGGTCCCTGCTTGGCGGGAAGCCTGCTTCTCCCTCTCCCACTCCCCTGCTTGTGTTCCCTCTCTCACTGTGTCTCTCTCTGTCAAATAAATAAATAAAATCTTTAAAAAAAAAAGAAGTAACTTTCTACACTTTGCCAGGAGTCACCTTTATCCTTGTAGTTGGCCAGAAAGGAACCTACATATTAGAAGGCATTCCTATGAATGTGTAATGCTATTTCTACCTATTTGGAAATGACGTTGCTGACAACAAACCTTGAAATTAGAAGAAATCTTTATTAAATAAGAATTTTATTGTATTATAGGTTGTGTCAGGGGTCCCCAAGATTACCCTCAGCTTCCATGATTTGCTGAAGTAACTCACAGGATCCAGGAAAGGTGTTCTACCATGGCTACAGTTTATTACAGCAAAATGATACAGATTAAATCAGCAAAGGAAAGCGGTGCATAAGGCAGAGTCCAGGAGAAACCAGGTACAAAGTTCCACTTGGCCTCCCGGTAGATTTGCACAGATCTTGCTTAATTTTCCCAGCAACAATGTATGACAACACAGATAAATTTTGTCAACCAGGGAGGCTCACCTGAGCTTTAGTGTCCAGGGTTTTTATTGGAGGTCAGTCAGGTAGGCATAGAGCACCCACAGGGCTGACCTTAGCTACTCAAGTCTCTGGCCCTCCTCCTCTTTCCCCACCCAGAGGTTACTCTAATACAGCTCGCCCAAGGCCCCAGGCAAACAAAACCGGGTGTCACCATAAATCATACTGTTAGCATAAACTGTCTGATTTGACCAAAGCCCCAGGTATATTAAGACACTCTTATGAGGCAGGACATTGCAAGGGCTCAAAGGTTATTTCCCAGGAGTTGGTCCTGAGCCAGTCCTAAAGACTTTTGGAATGTGTAGGGTTTGGGTAACCTAGAGCTGCTGAGTTAACCCTTTATTGCACCTAGGCCATCTGTGAGGAAAGAATGTTTTCAAGTAAGATAATTAATTGGTGAATATGTTTATATTTAATAACTGCCAGATATATTTAGATTCTCTTCACTGAACACTTAGCTAATTTATAATATTCATTTTCTGTCTTATAGTTCAAGCATGAATTGTTTATATCAGGCATTAATTTTGTATACTTGGGTTTGTCATTCCTTTAAAAACTTTGTGTGCTTCTATAAGCTAGGAGTTCTCACTTATTATTAGTGACCATAATTGGAGTCTGGGAGATCCTTGATTGATTATTATTTCAAATACTTGCAGAGCAGAGGGAAAGTTAGCATCGTTATGGTTTAAAACTGTGAGTGGCATAGATAGTATAGTACCTGTTGGTGGCTGATTTCAGCCCATTTCATTAGTTAGCATTATGTTTCTATGAAATTCCTCTCCCCAAAATTGTTCATGAATGTTTAATTAAAAGTCTTTGCCATAAAATATTTGTAGAACCATCTGGTACATGATTTACTTAAATGTTTTACTTTCTTATTTAATTTTTTTACCTTCAGGTTTAAAAATTGACACCTGTTGTAATTAGATAGCTGCAGGAGAGTCTTTCAAACCTAAACCTTAATTATTATTCTTTTCTGTTGTATAATTTTTAGCTATATATAGAATCATGCACAGAAAAAAGGTGTTTTCCACTGGTTGTGCTATTTGGAAAACACTGAATCCTTTTAACATAAAAAGGAATTGTTCCTATAACTGCCCCAGGATTATAAACACTTTGTAGGAAGGCATGATTTAGCTTGGAGAACAGGATACTAAAAATTTGTGTTTTAGGATAGCTATTAAATGGAAATGTAAGAAGTGCCTTAATTACATATAAGCTCTGCCTTTGGTGATTCTTTTAATATCCTAAATAGGAGTTTTCTATGTCCTGTACTTTTTAATACAAATAAATTTGTTGTAGCCAAAGCAAAAACATTTTTCCCTCAGTTTCCCACTGAAAAATAAGAAAACTTACTACTAAAACATAAAAATATGGAAGATTAATAATATTTCAAGTTAGTACTTGATTTCAACTTAATGTATTATTCATCTGTGTTAGCAGCTCCCTCTGTAGTGTTTCAAGAACATGGCATACACATTATGCATGGTTTTAGACAGGGGCTTTTTTTTTTTTTAAATTGGAGGATTGTTGTGTCTTTGCAGATTTTAGAATGGATAATATTTTGAGTTTTAAATGTATGATCATGGAATTGTGCTTTGAAGAAACTTTTGAGGTCTGTTTGAGGCTCTGTCATTTTAGGTAAGTTCTAAGTATGTTGCTATTAGATCTAATGGATGTTCTAATAGTTGATAAAGGAATCAGTTCATAGGGTCAAAAATATATATCTTATTATTTAAGTCGTTAAAGGAAATAATCTTAAGTAACCTTCCATTATACATACAGTACCACATCATTGCACTTTTTTCTAAGATTTAAAAAACTGTACTGTTATATTACATATGTAACTGTTAGTACAGAAACATTTTAAAATCTCTTTACACTGATATAATAGTTGGCATCATTTTACAAAATCTGAGGTTTTTGAATGTTTAGATATAATCAGATGTACAATAAGAGTATAAGCATATAGTATCATGCAGTTAATCATACATTTTTTTTCCCTGAAACTGTAATAAAATGATTACATCGGTGCCCACCATCAATGGCTTGAGTTTTCAAAGACCATGCATCTTTAGATAGCTCCTTAAGCAACTTATAAAAAGACAGTATCTAGATTATAACTGTTTACAAATCTGCCTACAGGGTACAACAGATTTAGCAGGAGTCCGATATGGAAGGAGCAATAAATTCTACCCTGTTCTCTGTATATTGTAGCTTTTCTATTTTCATATTTTTAAAATCTAATGTATCAACCTGGAAAATATATTCCTTAATAATTAAGAAAAATTATTTTTTAACTGAAGTTTTAGCTGTTAAGGGATTACATTATTCATTTTGCACTCTGAGTTTCTGTTTGGAAAACTATGAAAATACTTTGGCACTTAGTCACGTTGAGCCTACTGAAATTTAACCCAAGAGAAACCAGCTGTAATTATTTGATTGAAAATCATTATTTATCATGCTTTAGTTAGGATACTGAATTCTGTACATAAACATGCCTTTTCTACTGGGATGCCTGCTGGATTGGAAATAAAAATTTGGCCTGCCTTGGGAAAAGTTTACTTTTAACTTGAAACATAATGAAACATGATCTTAGTAGTAGTACAGGTTTTCTGTACCAGAAGCAGTTACAGCCTAAAACCAGTGGAAATGAGAAGTCTAATGGGTGACTGCGTGTCCCGGTATGTCAGGACTCCTGGATTTTACCTAATGTCCTGTATAATTATTAATTAATAAGTTCCTCCTTTTACTTTCAGAAGTGTCCCTATAATAGGTTTGGCTTGTGCAGGCATTGTTTAAACAGGAGTCTCTTGTCATAAAGGCAGCAAGGGAACCTCCATCCCCATTTTGACCAGTTAGAGTCCTTGGTGAGCAGTAATGTAGTTTTGGGCTCCCCAGACGCAGTGGTTTAATTTTAACTGATAGTATTTGTATAGTATATTTTATAGCAACATTTTGTAATTTAAAGAATACACAATACATGATTATTTGGTGCTATGAAGCAGCTCTATAGGGATGCCTGGGTGGCTCAGTCAGTTAAAAGTCTGCATTTAGCTTGGGTCATGATCCCAGGGTTCTGGGATACAGTCCTGCGTCAGGCTCCTTGCTCAGTGGGGAACCTGCATCTCCCTCTGCCTCTCTCTCTCTCTCTCTGACACATGAATAAATGAAATCTTTAAAAAAAAAAAAGAAAGAAAGAAAATGAAAGAAACAGCTCTATACCCCTCAGGGAATCTTAGGAGTCCATGAATTGCTAAGAACAAACAAAATGAACTACATCTATACATACGTTAAGTGCACTCTTAACTCTCAATCAGACAGTACCAGCAAGGACCAGAAATCTACATCCTAGGAGCTTTGAAGAGTCCCATGTTGTTAGAATTTCCTCTTCATTTATTCTGTAAACATAAGCATCAACTATGTCACTAGAACCAGGAATTTTTTCTCTTTTGCTCACTGTTGTATTCCCAGCTTAGAACAGTGCCTAACATATAGTAGGTGCTACATAAATGTTTGCTAAATGAGTGAGTAAGATAGTCTCTGCCCTCCAGGTCTGTAATCTAGTGAGGGATACAATCCTATAAATAATAATTATAGGTTGGGAATCATAGCAACATAAAAGAATTAGCATATTCTGAGAGCATTAGGGGTCTGATTTTCACTCATTCCCATTTTAGTGTCCAAGGTGGATTACTTGAAAAGCATTTGATGATTTGAAACAAAAACAAAAACTGTTGCTTACCCACTCTCTACCAATTCTGACTCCTTACCCCTGAAGCCTAAGGCAGAAACACAGAGAAAGGCAAAACAAAGGAAAAGTTAGCAAAACAATACACCTGAATTCCTGACTTTAATTGCCATTTAGTCAGTATCTAGTCTGCCTTATTTATGCATTCAGCCAAACATTTAGCACTACTTTGTACATAACATTATACTAATCTCTGTGGAAGGTACAAAGACGAATTGTTCATTTGTTTAATTTTTTTTTCCATTTAATGTACCAGGCACTGTTCTAAATACCTGACTCTTATCTCCATTTTACAGATGAAGAAACTATAGCTCAGAGAGGTAAATAACTCATCCAAGGTCACTTAGAAATGACAGAGCTGGGATTTGAACCCATGTTCAAATCAAAGAGCACTGGACCAGGACTGCTCTTAACTCCCTGCTGCCTCTTAGTGCTTTCCTTAAAAAAAAAAAAAAAAAAATACAGTCTGAGGAGTGAGATAAGATGTAAAGAAGAAACCTTCATATATATATATATATATATATATATATATATATATATATATGGTAGGAAGTGCCAAAAGAATATGGGCAGGTGGTATGGAACTTGAAAAGAAGGAGAGATTGCTTCAGGCAGAAAAAAACAGTAAGACTTCATGAAGAAAATGACATTTCAGCTGAGTGTTTAAAGATCAGGAGGATGTGGATTGAGGAGGATGGATATTCCAGATGGTGAGACTAAGTATCAAGAGCACCTTTTAGGGAATGGCAGATCATCCATTTGGCTAGAGTTTAGCATGCATGGATAATGAGAAATTAAGCTAGTTGGAGCAAATCATGGAGGGCCTTGAATGTTAAACTAAGAAAATTCATCTTTATTCAGTAGGCATTTGAAGGCACAATGAGAGATTTTTGTGATGAGGAATGACAGAATCAGAAGTGTCCTTTATAAACTTAACAAAGAGTTTCTGTTTGGGCTGATGAGAATGTTCTAGAATTAGTGGTGATAGTTGCACAACATTGTGAATGTACATAATGCCACTGAATTTTACATGTTAAAATGGTAAATTTTATGTTTTGTGTAGAGGCCACTTTTAGACAACAGGCTTGAGCAATGGAAACTTGATCAAGGTCAAAGGGCCCACAGCGACCACCTGGCTGAATACAGACAGGCCCACCAGGCAACCCACCTTAAGATATCCATTGGCCCCATGGGGTGCCTGGGTGGCTCAGTCGTTAAGCGTCTGCCTTCGGCTCAGGTCATGATCCCAGGGTCCTGGGATCGAGCCCCACATCGGGCTCCCTGCTCCGCGGGAAGCCTGCTTCTCCCTCTCCAACTCCCCCTGCTTCTCCCGCTCCCACTCCCCCTGCTTGTGTTCCCTCTCTCGCTGTGTCTCTCTCTGTCAAATAAATAAATAAAATCTTAAAAAAAAAAAAAAAAAAGATATCCATTGGCCCTAACTGACCAATGGGCTACTTATAACCAGGCACAATTACCAAGAAAGGGAAAATTCCATACATCCCCATACTTCCTCACCTTCCCACTTTAAATAGAGCCCCTACTAACTGCTTCTGCAGACAGTCTTGTTTGCTGTCCAGCCCTGCCACTACCTTGCAGTGTATTCAATAAACTTACGTTTATTATTCTCCCTTGTTCTGCCTTGGGTGAATCTTTTCATTGCCCGCGCCACCGGCTTCTACCCGATCATTGTCCCACATGTGGGGGCTGCATCTGATGGAGAGAGACACCACATTATGTTACATTTTACCACAACTAAAAAAGAAAAAACCCTTAAAAAGGATCCAACTCTTAGGGCTGAGAGGCAGCGACTGTTGTGCAGACCAAGAAAGTTGAGCAGAAGGATTTTTGGCAATTGATTGGGACCTCTTTAGCCATGTACTCAACAGCCTGGGCTTTGATGTTGATGGCTGGTTGGGTATTCACAGAGGCAGGACAAGAAAATGAAAAAATTGGGAGGGGGCTCCCTAGACCCTCACAGAATGGCTGGCCGCATTGGTACAGAAGCAGTTAACATCAGAAGAGGACTTGGTGTACTCCGAGAAAGGAGAGGCGAGATCCAAAGACAGATGTTGCGGTGATAGCAAGCAAGCAAGAGTAGTAGTGTGGTTAGAATTTGGAGATTGTGTTCAAAGAAAGGAATTTGTAGTTAGAACAAGTTGTAATCATTTCAAGATAGAAAGTAGAGCCATGCTTTAAGGTAGATGAAGTAGAATAATAACGAAGGTCCTTAGAGTTCAGACAGTTGAGAAATTGAGAGAGAGAGATTCTTTATCCTGGTTGCACATTAAAATCACCTAAGGAGCTTTTTAAAAAAATACAAATGCTCAAACCCTACATTCTGATTTAATTGGAGTTTGGTCCTAGGTATCAATAAGAATTTTTTGAAAAGTTCTCCCCAGTGATCTGAATGTGCCCTCAGCGTTGGGATCCACTAGGCTAAAGCCACCAGAACAATTATCAGCATGAAAGTTGGAAGTTACCAGTGACCACCTAAGGGACTTCAAATAGCAAATGTGAACCAGCTGTTTGTGTCATCTAGCTAAGATCTGGATTGTTGTAAAGGCTGCTAGAAAAGACAAGGATAAGAGACTGTGGAATTAGTTTCTGGGGGGTTTTTTTGGTTTTCTTTTTTTTTTTTTTTTTTTTTTTTTTGAGGTCTTTTGAGCATTAGCAGTGGGACCAACCATAGCCTGGAAAAGGAGAGGAGATGGAAGCAGGTTACTCTGTCTCCACTTGTTAGCTCTTTACATCAAGACTGTTCCTCAGAATCATGTCAGTGTTCTTCATGTAATTATCATAAATGCTTTTTGATGACCAAATTAACTGTGATTGATCTACCAATCTTTAAAAACTTGACATAATTCATCTTCTGTTTAGGCTTTAAGAAAGTTAAAATATATTCTATTTTAGGCAAAAAGTTCCAACTTTATTTTCATTCTGACACAACAGTGGAAAGGATTTAAAGTGAAATATCAGAAGTTTAAGGCTATGTGTGTCTTTGACTTGGAGCCTTGAACTAATCACCCAAAATCTCTGCTTCATTCATTCTTTGACTTTTTAAACATGATTAAAAGAGATAATTACTTTATGTCCAATTCCATTCATTTAGCTGATTTTCCAGAGTGAGCATGAACTAGGAATCAAGAATGTGCTGTTCCCTCAGGTAATTTCAGCTCCCATAGGCTTCCCTAGTGAGAGAATTTCACCAAACTGAGCATGATGCTGTTGAGAGAGGTAGTTTTATATAGTATGACCCCTTAACAAGAGCCAGCTGTTTCCTATGGGGTTCAGTCAAAGAAACGGCACTCTGCTTCAATGCCAAACACAATACTGTTGAATTTAATGTGAATTTGACATGTCTCCAACATGGTATCTTCCCAGATGACTTTTTGTGATACTCAGTGTTCATTTTATGCCTAACTTTAGAACTTTACCCTCAGGACAGAGGTACTAGCAGGTAGTATGAAGTATAATGGCCATTGTTGTTATCCTTAAGGGGTTCATGGTTCAATTGGGGATGATTGATGATTTTCAAATAATTATAATACTAGAGTAATCAGTTTAACACTAGAGATATTAACCAGATTTCCTTAAGCAGAAAAAAACTGCTCTGTCCATCTCTCCTTCCCAAAAAAGAGTTTGGAAGACTTATCTAGTACTTAAAGTTTTCATAGAATAAAATATTTTCTCTAGTCCTTCCTTATACAAGCCATACAAGATCAATGATCTTATTAGTAGGATAAATTATATTTTCAGTAGTTCCAGTTGTATTTTTATTTTCCCACAGAGTTTTAGGAAGTATCTGATTTCGTGTTTATGGGTCCATGTAACTTTCTGCATAGCTGTTCTGATTAAATGGTGTGGAACAGTGCTAATAGGTGGCACATCTAAGTGTCTATTAGATCATTCATTACATAAATGTTAGAAAGTGGGCACTCTGAACAAATGAAAAAGGCAGATCTTTACATCTTTTTAAAGATATAATTGACATATAACAAACTTTCTATCTTGACAGAGAGATAGACCCCTTTAAATGGACCACCATTTTATTTCATCTCTTCTTACTGCCATAAAAAGTGCTCAGACTTCGGGGGTGGGAGGATGGGTTAGCCTGGTGATGGGTATTGAGGAGGGCACGTTCTGCATGGAGCACTGGGTGTTATGCACAAACAATGAATCATGGAACACTATATATAAAACTAATGATGTAATGTATGGGGATTAACATAACAATAAAAAATTTAAAAAAAAAAGTGCTCAGACTTCTCTGATAGACCTCTCCTAGATTCTTTTTTCTTATAGATTTTTGTTCTCTGTATATTTTGAATCCTCCCTGCCCTTCATAACTGGTTCATTTTAATAACTTTGTCTTTTAAAATCCTTAACCAAAAATGAATTTCATTGGTGATGGGTAGCGCTGGGTAGGTAAGAGAGCATCTGTAGCTTGTCATATTGAGAGACTTGTCTTCCCTTCAGAGCTGTTTGTGCTTGTTTATACCATTGATAGCAATCTGCTCTCAGGTTTTAATGACATCATTCTTGGAGCTTTACAATAGATCAGACTGGAGTAAATTGCTCTCAAATTCTGTTGGGCAGGAGGATATTTGAAACCAGATTGTCTGGACAGAGAAGTAAGTTTTTTAGACCCGTTAAGAAAGGTTGGTGGGTCTAATTTGAAGGCTCACTGTCCTTAGAGAAAGTATTAAGATTTGTTATAATGACAGTAAGAAGCATTTTATATGATTGATACGTGCATTTATCCTCTGAATGGATTAAGAGGTGATTGAAGAATTTGCCCTTTCTCTTCGTGAATTAAAAAAACTAGAGAAGTAAAATGTTTCTAATCTAGGTGAAGGCTCTTCTTTCAAATATCTTTTTTAATATTTAGAAAAAATAGTGACTATTCCAATCATTTCTTTTGGTGTCTGTTTCTGGGCCCTTGGTCTCTCTTTTTTTGTGTATGTGCATTTGCTTTGGAGGGTTATGATGGTGGGAAATTAGTAATCACCAAACTCTACCATCTCCACAGAGCTTGCCTTTGCCTTCTTCAGGACATTTTGGAAAGAAGAGAGCTGAGGTTTGAAGTAATCTCTTTTTCTCTAGGATGCTCTTTCTGTTTTATTGCATGTGTGTTCATAGCTTTAGTGACAAGGAATCAGCCAACAGAACCTTCTGGGCTATGACAGAGTATGTAGAATAAAGTATGTATTATGTATCTTTCCAGTGATTTTCCCTTTTTTTCTGGTGATAGAATTGATTTTTTTAATTAGTTTTCAAATTGCAAATTAAAGGTAGTTTTAATTTTTAAATTTTTGACATTCTATATACAACAGATTAATTGCCTTAAAAAATAAAAGGAATTTGCCATTGCCTGGGAAAGAGATTGTTGTATTCAAACATTTTAACAACATGACCTTTTATTCCATTGATTTCTGTAGAGAAGCACAGGCATGCTTCAGAAAAGGTCAGTGATTCTAATTGAAGCACACACTGATTTTTTTTCCTAGTTGCAAAGGCGCCCATGCTTTTTGTTGCAAAGAAGATGATGAGATTTAGGGCTGACCATTTGTTACAAGAGAAAGTAATTCTCTCTGTGATGCATTGCTGTTTTTCTTCCACATGGAAAGCATTGTTTGAAATCAACAATATCCATAAACCAGATTTTCATTATCCATGCTATTTAATGCCCTCATTTTTATTTCAGAGGCAGTTACATATCTGAGATCTAGGTTGAAATTTCCCTCCTCTATGGACCTGATTTTGGGGGAAAAAAAGATTTGAGTCTATTAAAAGTCTCACATATTTATGGTTGTGAGATTTTCTTCTTTCAAATAGAAATAGCAAGATTTCAGAATTAATGCTTAATGTGGGTTTAAGCATGTTTTCATTGTCATTCTTGGACTTTTCATATAAGAGAATTCATGGCTGGAGGAGCCAGACATGATAATCCGCATATTATAATTTATTAAACCACAAATTCGCTGTGTCCTTTTGGAGAAATCACCTGGCTCATATTTGTTCCAGCATGTATCACACAAAGATAAAGACTCTAAAAAAAAAAGATTGTAGAACTTTTGACCAATATGACACCTACTTGATAAATATTTAATACCGCAAGATTTCTTTTTGGTCTGGCTTAGTGTTGGTTTTTGTCCAGTATGCAACTGGAAGAAAGAATGATCCAGTTTTCATTATCTGAAGTCAGTAAAGACTGTTTAAGGATTAAAATTGTGTTTGCAAAGCTTTCTGTCCATATTCATTCTGTAGGAAATAATTTGATACAACAAATTCTCCATTTTCTTCTCCCAATCCAGCTAAACCAGTTAAATACGCTTATTTTGCTATCATATCATTAATAATTTTTCATACAAAATCAATTGCTCATTGCACATAAAACATTAAATGTGTTCACTTGAGCAGGCAGGTCAAACCACTGTAGTTCTGAACTGCAGATGGTGTAGAGTTTTTGAACCTGATAAGTAGTCTTTTACATAAGACCATATCACAGATTTTCACATTTATACGCAACTTGAGCTGTCCAGGATGATTAGCTCTCCATTATTAAACTGTTCATTTAGCAGTGCTTTTTTATGACATATTTGCACAACACCTTAGCATTAGTAAACATTCCTAATAGCTTATAAATTGCCCCAGTATTTACTGATAATAGAAGCTGTGTAATGAATCGGTTTTATTCTTTATCTTTTGTCTGAGAGGTGGGAATGATCTAAGTCAGAGACTGTTTGGCAGGGCTGAATATGGGAATGTGGAATATTGACCTTCATCCCATATACTTGTTATATTTGGAAACTGACTAGAGAATGTCTCCATTTCTTCCCCCTACAAAGCTTTGATGGCTCCCTCAATACTAGATACTAGAGCCTAAATTGATATTCTTGATATTAGAGCACTCTAAAATCAGTGCCCTTCTCCATTCTTCTGCCTGCCATACTCATCATCCCTTAGTTCTGCTGCCGGACAGTAGCAGTCTTGAGTTTAATTACTTACTATCACATCATGAAGTAACAACAGGGGTCCTCATCCTCTGTTTATTTCAGGGCCTACCTAGTCAGCATTCTAGCTTGACGTAATAGAAAATCTGTTGTAGTGGCAAAGAGCATGGAGTCTGGAGCCAGACTACCTAGATTTTAATTCCAGCTTTGCTTCTTACTACCTATGTAACTTTGTGATCTTATTACCTGTTACCTCTCTGTGCCTCAATTTCCTGGTTAATAAAACGAGAATAATAATGGCACCTACATCATAGAGTTATTTTGAGGATTAGATTGGTATAGATTAACAGACTGACTTAGAACAGTGCCTGGCAATTAATAAGTGCTATAAAAGTAGTAGGGGAAGGCCTTATAGAAGAGCTAGAACTTACTGAAGCTGAAAGACGGTAGGAATTCCTATGAATTTTCTGATGCAAACAAAATGTGTCAGGCCGACTACTACCTACCTACAGATGGCATTAGCAAGTACCTGTCACAAACAAATGGACGTTCATAATGACCTATCATTAACAAACATAGCCTGTTTTTAGAGAGAATTTTTATTTTTTAAATAAGCTGTGAACTGTTAATGAGGAGTGGGTTGTAAACCTCAGTACCTCGTGTTTACTTACCTGGTCTCCTCTTCCCACGTACAACTCACTGGCACCTCCAAGACTTCCATCCAGACTGAATCCATATGTGTTTCTTAGTGCTTTCTCCAGTAACTCTCCCAAACCTTTCCTATTAATTAGAAAGATAGGACATAATTTCCTGCTTCAGCCCACCGTCCCAAGAACCATTCCCTTTCTTATGCCCCATGGTTACGTCTTCTAGTAGTGTCCCTTCCTGCCTGCATACAGATTACCCAGGCTTTGGTTTATTAGCAAATCCTGAGGTTGTTTTAAAGAACTGTTTAAAATTCCAACTCACAGTTGGAATTTTTTTCCCTCTGCTTTGAAGAGAATCACTATAGATAGAGCAACTTATTCACACCAGCTCTCTAAAACACCTGTGTTCCAGGTGAAGCAAAAAAAAAGGCTTGAATCTAGTCTTTTCACCTCTCCATTAAAAAATAAATATGTCTCGGGCACCTGGGTGGCTCAGTTGGTTAAGCGACTGCCTTCGGCTCAGGTCATGATCCTGGAGTCCCGGGATCGAGTCCCGCATCGGGCTCCCTGCTCAGCAGGGAGTCTGCTTCTCCCTCTGACCCTCCCCCCCTCTCATGTGCTTTCTCTCTCTCTCTCTCTCAAATAAATAAATAAAATCTTTAAAAAAAAAAAAAATAAATAAATAAATAAAAAATAAATATGTCTCTAAAACTTCCCAGCTGTGGGAATGAAATGCTGTCAGGCCTCCCAACTATTATTGGATCACAACAAAGCCACACCTAATTTGAGCTGTTGAGAAGCCTCATAACCCCATTGTCCTTTTCCTGAACTGCTTAAACTTCTGGTTAACCTTCTGATTATTAGCCTCTTGACATATTTAATTCAGGTGTGAGAATTTAGGGACACTCATAGGACCATTTATTTGATCTTTTTGGATATCCCACTGTTCTGACTTTATTTCTCTTTTTTAAGGTTGGTAGATACTAGGAGGCATGTATTACATGGAGACCCAAAGGTTTCAGAAGCCACTAAATATATCAAACCTGCCTTAATTGGAGGATGTGGGGAAGCAGTGGGGCTTTTAGTCACTTCATAGACCAGCTGAGACTCCTGCTACCAACTCAGTTTATCTGAGAGCAGTACTTCAGGGAACTACAATAGAGCACACTAGCACAAATCTGTATTTTAGCCAGATAAAATTTATTTATGTACTACTTAGTATATCGGTTTGCTCTCTGCATACTATATGAATATCATCATTAAATATTAAGAGCACTGATTTGTGCGGTTGGTAATGGATTTAATAATTATCTGTTTAATTGATAGTCTTTTCCTTTTACTGGTACATCACTTAAAGGTGGTGGGAGAGGGCGCCTGGGTGGCTCAGTTGGTTGAGCGACTGCCTTCGGCTCAGGTGATCCTGGAGTCCTGGGATCCGAGTCCCACATCGGGCTCCCTGCTCAGCAGGGAGTCTGCTTCTCCCTCTGACCCTCCCCCCTCTCATCTGCTCTCTCTCTCTCTCATTCTCTCTCTCAAATAAATAAAATCTTTAAAAAAAAAAAAAGGTGGTGGGAGAACCAGATGATAGAAAATAGGATTAGGTTGAAGTGGCTTTTTTCCAAAGGAAGTACTTTATCCATGAGCTGAGCAGTTTTGTTTTGCATGTGTTTGTTTTTATTGTTTTGGATATGTAGAATACTAATCAGTTACTAATTTTTACCACCCTGAGCTCAAGACGGAGAAACCCATTAGGTTACTAGAAGCCCTTTACCAGAACCAGGGTCCCTGTGTGGTGGTTCTCAAAAGTCTCACAGAGATTAGCACTTCTATAATTGTTCCCTTGAGTTTCCAATCTGTCCAAAACCAACCCTAGGTCTCTCTCAAAAATAATATGCCCTGTAGAAAACTTTTCTTGATCTAAAAAGGGTTTTATGTCCTAATATGAAGGAATGTGACTATCATTGATGTACTGTTTGGTGCCAAAAAGAACCACAAGGCCCCATTTAATAAGTAAAATTTTCTTCTTTAGCAATGATAGCCTTTAGAGGTTGCCTTAATCTTTCCTTTAACGATCAGTAACTTAAAGGATCTTTTTAAACTGGTTGCCTATTTTGTGTTTTTTTGTACTTGCATTCTTTTGGCTTTTTCTTCAGGGAGGGGGAAATGTTGGGAAAAATAAGAACACAGTCATACATTTTGGCAGAAGAATGGACTTTGATGTTAGGCATTCCTGAGTTCATATCCTTATTTCCCCTTCTCCCATTAGCTTTTTGACCTTCAAAAAGTTACTTGTTACTCTTCCTTGAACCTCAGTTTTCTCTGTGATAAATGGAGATATTTTTCTTTGAAGGACTGTTGCAAGGAATAAGTGAATTTGTGTATGTAGTACATTTGGCACAGTGCCTGGCTTATTGATATTTAATAAATTCAGTACCCTTCCTCTCTCCCATCACAATGATGATGATAGCAGCTAACAAGTAATCCTTGTTCCCTATGTCCCAGGCATTTATATATGATTCATACACAACATCTAAACCCTGGCAGTAACCCTGTGTGGTAGATATCATTGTGCCTATTTTATAAACGCAGAAAGAAACTCAGAGAAGTTATTTAACTTGCGCAATGTAATCAAGCTAGTAAGTAGCAGTTGAGATTTTTAACCTGGCCTTTCATTCTAAAGCCTACACCACACTGCCTCCCACTGCCTAAATTCGTTTAACTCCTCATATTTAAAAACCAGCTTCTTGGTCTTCGCTTCTGAGGTAGAATTATTTCCTTCGCCATTTTCCCCGAAGTTTACTTTATCTTTTGAAAGACAGAGCACAAGTTAAGAACAAAGGCCAGGATCTTGCGTTTGCTCTGCTGCATACTAGCTGTGACCTTTGGTTGGTTCCTTTACCTCTCTAAACCTCTTGGCTTGTTTGTATAATGGAACCAGAATAGTACTTCTTAGAGTAATTAACAGTGCATGAGGCTAAGTAAATTTAAAGCTGGATGCTTAATCTATAGAAAAGTCTCAGTAAATATCAGCACTTTTTTTTTTTTTAAAGATTTTATTTATTCATTTCAGACACAGAGATACAGAGAGAGAGAGAGAGCATGAGCAGGGGGAGAGGCAGAGGGAGAGGGAGAAGCGAGCTCCACGCTGAGCCAGGAGCCTGATGTGGGGCTCGATCCCAGGACCCTGGGATCATGACCTGAGCCGAAGGCAGACGCTTAACCATCTGAGCCACCCAGGCACCCCTATCAGCACTTTTTTTGTCAGTAAATATTTTTCTTTTCCAGTCAAGCTTCTGTGGCCATGTACAGTACATTAAAATCTTTTTGCTTCCTTGTTTTCTGTACTTGATTTTTACGTATCAATCTCAGTCTTTTCTAACCTCTTGAATGTTGCCTTGCCTTCATCCATCTTTTTTCACTGTTTTGTCATTGAGTTAGCATGCTCTCTACACCCACTTGGTGCCCAGTCGGTATTTATGGATGCTAATGATGATGGTTACACAAAGATGGTGCTGGCACCAGCCCTGCAGCCTCTAAGACTGCTTTGAATAATCATGACTTCCTAAAAACAGAAAAGGAGTCAATCATCTTACTCATAATTGAAGGTCAGAATCTGGTGTCAGCATTTGTTTCTGTGGTGATTGTGTAGCTTTTTCTGCAGAATTACCTTTGACAGAGTAGTCAGGTTTTCTGGCATGAGGCTGATTATGATGCATTCTTACATTACTTCCTAAAAATAGATGCAGCATCGTAGAGGTGAGTTAAGCAAATACTGATCATAGTACAGATTTGTTTTAATTGGAGGAAGGGGTCAGGGGAGGCTTACCATTGAGGGTATGGTAGGCTGCCAGGCTCTAGATAGTTTCCTAGTCTTCTTGCCCATAATCATTTTTGCATCAAAGAAAATTGTGCAAAACTGGTTTTAATCTTAAATACTTCTCTTTTCTCTGCCTTTCCGGTATCTCTAATATAGTCCCACCTCATTTCTTTGATCCTTAGAAGATTCCTTTTTTTTTTTTTGCTTTTTTTCCTGCTTCAGTCTCTGTCCTTCATGAACACATTTTCATCCTCAGCAACTTTTGTAGAATTCTAGCAGGGCGTCCTGTGTACTATATTTGGGCACTATGCACTAAAAATTCTGCTAATGACACTGATGTGCATTATTCTAAAGAATGTCATGATGTTAAGTTTGAATTTATAACTCATTAATGGTGATGTGCTTCCATAATTTCAATATCCAGGTTTTTTAAATAAGAAAAGGAAAGAAATGAAAAAAAATTTAATAAAAAAAGAAAAATTTTGTGCAAAGAAAAGGAAGATTGTGACTAAAAGCAGGATCGATAAAAAATCTGTCTACGGCAGACTTCATTTAGTAGAAAGTACAGATTATTTCTTACTGTATCTAATGATTCCCAAACTTATATTCTCAACTTAGACCTCCCACCAAAGGACTGTCCTATATTTCCAGCAATCTCTAGTGAAGGCTTTTTTTTTTCTTCCCATTTTCTTGTCAAGGGCTGCTAGCTTAACCCTCTACCCCACCACACACAATATGTTAGCTGGGAGTCCCTATTATTTTTATATTTATATATTTATGAATAATAGGATGACATATGCACACATATGCTAATTTTTTAAGTTCTCATCTATTTAAAGAGGATAGGGAACATGAAGCTATTCAAGAAGCTATTTCAAGTAAGCATATATGATTCATAGGTACAAGGAAATGTTTGTTAATATCAATTTTAGCTTTATAATTTGACTAAAGAAAGGTAAAAGTAAGATTTGAAGGAAGTGGAATACTCAGGAGGTAGAAGGAGACAGAGGCAAAGAATGTGAGGTAGAAAAACTCATCTCTGATTTTTTAACTTTTGTCTTATTTTTCTGTTGTTGGCAAAAGGAGCATCATTATTTAACCTGTCACCCTGACATTCCTCACCCCCAGTCTAGATCTGTTACATGGGAATAGTCCCAGATTGTTATGAGGATTAAATGAGAGGACCTATGTTAAAAATGGCATATAAGTAGGCTCAAAAATACTTTTCAGAAAACTGAAATAATCCCTTAGCAAATTGTGGGGTTATTTCTTATTTGAGGCTATGGCCTACTAGTGACAGAACTAAGACTAATTCAGGTGCTAGAAGAAATGAATAAGAGTACTTGTGTGGATTTGGGCAATTACTTCAGACATCTTCGGATTCAGTTCCTTCCAAAAGGAAAGACTCAAATTAAAAAAGAGAACAATTAGTTCTTTATAATAGCCTGTGACTTGTGAGAATTCTTTGAGATAATTCAAAGTGCTTAGAATGTGCCTGGTGCATAGTAAGAACTCAGTAAGTGTTAATTGCTTTTATTTTTATTATTTCTCATGTTTTAAAAAAAAATTTTTTTAGGTGAACCATTTTAAGGAAACCAAATGTATGTGTTTTTACAGATAGAGGTAAATTGCCAATTAGAATGTGCATCTAATTTAGAAATCCAGTAGCAGCTGAAGAAATCTTGATGGTTTTCTCACATTTTTTTTTTTTTAAGATTATATTTTTAAGCAATCTCTACATCCAGTGTGGGGCTCGAACTTAAAACCCCAAGATCAAGAGCCACATGCTCTACTGACTGAGCCAGCCAGACGCCCTGGTTTTCTTACATGTTTAAAGGTCTAAATCTCTGTAGTTACTGGAATTTAGCAGTCCTAATAATTTAGAGATTTATCTCTTTAGAAGAATATCTGTTGGTTGGACTACCTTGTTTCTCTTATTTCTATTGGCTGTGTAATGGCAAGTCTGGCATATTCAATTGCAAAGCAGTGCCTAAAGGGCTTTATGAGATTAACAGCCGTGATGTTGTAATCTTTGAGCGAATCTATTGTAATTGCTTGTTTAATTGTCCATCTCCCTTGTTAGACTATAAAGTCAGCGAAGGCAGTGACATTCTTGCACACCATTGAATTTTCAGTGCCTAGAACAGTGCCTGGCACATGCTCCTATTCAGAATATTTGTTGAAGAATAGAGAGTGACTTCCCATTTGAAAACACATGGCAAGGGAGGGATTCTAAAAGATGCATCATGTATTGTAGTATTGAATTTCTGATTTTTGTTTGAAACCTGGTTTTGCAACAATGCAAGTAATGGCATTCTCATGAATTTCATTTTCTCTCTTAATAGTAAACAAAGTGAAGGAAAATTTCGTGGAAAAGGTCAGACTGCAGAATCATTACAACCTAGGTTTGAATACAAGCTCTGTGTCAACAGCTTAAGCTCTCCCAGCCTCAGTGTGCTCATCTCTTAAATAGGGATAGTTTCGAGTTAGGTATTGTGGGAATTAAATGAGGTGACGTAAAAAATGGCACATAGAAGCTTCAACAAAAAGTTAGGTTCCTTTCTCCTTTTCTTCTCCTCATAGCACATAATTAAAAGTAATTCGGGGGCGCCTGGCTGACTCAGTCGGCAGAGAATGGGACTCTTGATCTCGGGGTTGTAAATTCAAGCTCTATGTCGGGTGTAGAGATTACTTAAAAATAAAATCTAAAAAAAAGGTAATTCAGCTTTTCTTTATTTCAAAGTAATCTGCATACTATGATGATATTTGGGTAAGAAATGGGAATAGTAGTAGGCAGGCTCCTATGGGAAACAGGTTGGTTAGACCAGAAATTGGGAAGCCAAAGGTAGTTCTAGCGTTTTTTCTGACTGGGAATATGACTTGGGGTAAATCACCTAACCTCCGTGGCCTGAGTTTGTTTCTATTAAGTGATAGCCCCCAGTGACGAATAATATTTGAGAAAGCATCAAAAGCACTGTTTTCTACCCCGTTAAAAATAAGTTTCTAGAATGTCAACATTAGCAAGAATAACAAGATTGGCAACAAAAAGGTCTTTAAAACAACATGGAAACACTGTTGTTTGTCTTGGGCACCTGAGACATCAGAGCTGCCCCCCCCCCCCGCCGAATTTATAATTGTTAATTTGCATCGTTCGTTTTTCTGAAGCAAATCAGTACATTTAGAAATCCATATTTCGTGGAGCTACTTAACTAATTGCTGCAATCAGCAGCAATTTATTTTATAACAGCGCTGTTCAGATCACTCTCAGGTTGGCATACCGTGCAGTGTTTTTTATGATCCTAGTTTTAATGATGAGTTTTAATAGGGGAAAATGGTTAATCTGTTAATATTCTCCTGAAAACCCTAACTTTAATCCTATATTTTCTCTTTACCCAAAGGTAACTTAAACGGCCATAGCAAAGTCATTGACCCAGTGGGTACACCAGCTGTTGGAGAGGCTGTCCCATTTAGAAGGACCTAGAGAGGAAAAGCATACCCTGTTTTCCCTCTTGTTTGGAGACCCTCATTAAATTACTCAGAAACAATCATCAGATAGCTGCTGTTCAAGTTAATGGCACCTCTGAGTCCCTGTCAAGAGAGCTTTATTTAATGCGCAACAGACCTGGAGTGATGCAGGTGCTTTTTCGGGCCCTCATTTAATTTAAGCTGCTTTAGTTGGCATGGCAACTAGTTGAGACATCTGGGAGACATTATGCTGGGGATTGAGACTTCAGAGGATTTCTGCCGGAGCAAAGCAGAAACCTTATCATAAAGTGGTGTGTGTTGCTTCTAAATTTCTGAAGCTATAATATTGTTAAATCTTCAAATTCAGGAATTGTATTGTACAGAGAAATCAAGTTTTTAAAGGTTTGGCCTGTTTGTTGGCTTGTTTTCTGTGAAGAAAAAGCCCTTTTATTTGTGGAGTGAAAAATGTATTTCCCCTGAAGAGTTTACTTTGTTAAACTAAAACTTGATAAAACTTAATTCTCTGCAGAATTGTCATTTTAATCACTTTATAAAAATAATACATTTAAAATCTTTCAGTCTTCTGTGTTTAAAATATTTTAGAGGAGGGACACCTGGGTGGCTCAGTTGGTTAAGCGTCTGCCTTCGGCTCAGGTCATGATCCCAGAGTCCTGGGATCAAGTCCCACATCGGGCTCTTTGCTCAGTGTGAAGCCTGCTTCTCCCTCTGCCCCTCCCCCCGCTCATGCTCTCCCTCTCTCTCTCTGTCTCTCTCTCTCTGACAAATAAATAAAATCTTTAAAAATAAATAAATAATAACTCAGTGTTAATAAATCAAAATAATTAAATACGGAAAAAATAAATAAATAAATAATAAAATATTTTAGAGGAGAGGAAAGCCCCTCTGCACAGAGGTAATAAACAAAATGGTAAAGATGGACAGGGGCTCTATGTGGTTTTGCCCTGGACTTTCTGGTTAATTTAAAAGTTTATCAACCTACCCCCATTCAATTTTTTTTTCATTTTTATTAAGTTTTTTACTTTAATTCCAATATAGGTAACATACCGTGCTATATTACTTTCAGGTGTACAATATAGAGATTCAACAATTCTCTACATCACTCAGTGCTCTGTCTCATTCTCTTTTTAAGTCAGCTTATCATCTTCTTAAGCAGAGGTATGAAAGTAGCACTCTCCTTTCTTAAGTATTACAACAGGCAATTGAATAAAAGGTTTTTCAGGTTCACAGATCCTGAGGACAGTGACATGAGAATCTAGTCATTTGTGTTTAGCAGGGGGAATACCCGCTGGTTTATATTTTATGAGAAATTATACACATATGTATGTGGTCTTAGTAGAGAAGAATTGACTTTACCGTTTGAAATCATGCTTTATATTCATTTTCAATACCTTGCTTTTCATTTTGATACCTGATATACTTTTCTCTGTGTTAGGGTTAAACCATATGAAATTACTATTTTTGTTGGTCAGTAATGGTCCAGTATTGTCAGTTCAGATCCAATAGGTTGAGGGTGAACAACACCCTGATCTGGAAATACATGTTTTGTAATGCTAAATGAAATGTACGAATTTTTTTCTGAAATGAATAATTTTTTTTAAATTTTATTTATTTATTTGACAGAGTGAGAGACAGTGCGAGAAGGAACACAAGCAGGGGGAGTGGGAGAGGGAGAAGCAGGCTTCCCACCGAGCAGGGAGCCCGATGCGGGGCTCGATCCCAGGACCCTGGGATCATGACCTGAGCCGAAGGCAGACGTTTAACGACTGAGTCACCCAGGCGCCCCTGAAATGAATAATTATTTATAAAATAATCTGGTTGTAGAACCTTAACCATTCCAGCCAGACAATGTTTCCTTTTCCCCTTTCTTTGAAAATGTAGTCTCTGTTAGAAGAAAGCATATGACATTATTTCATACTTTTCTCTGTTTTTGGCTTCTGTGTCGTTTATTCCTTTTATAAGTCAAAGCAAGATTTTTCAAGTGCCAGCAATATGAATTCAACCCGATAACTTGAAAATTAAGATGTTTTCTCTCTGCTACATGCATGCATACCAACTGTCACTACTAACAGTAAAGATTCTGGCATCACAACTTGGCTACCCATTTTGTAGATATGAAAGGCAGAATAGAATAAAACCTGCTTTTCACTTCCATGCAAGAACTTTTCAATCCTTGCAGGAACAAAAAGTTATCAGACTCATCAGACATGACTGACATCCCATACGGATAAGTGCATCATACTGTCTTTAGGAATTTTTTTTTTTCCGAGTAAAGTCTCAAGTTAACAACCCTTAATACGGTGATGGCAGTTGTAAAGTTTTTTTGTTTTTGTTGCTGTTGTTTATGTATAATGTTTCTGTTTTTGGTCCTTTGAGATTTTGGAACCAACTCAAAAATATTGGGACTTCTGATTAAGGCTTAATGGTACAAGTAGAAGTTTTTTCCTATCTCTATGATAAGATTTCCTAGTGGGGAAAAAGGTTTTAAGTATATACAAGAGGGAAATAGTAAGATTCGGATCTTCTTTTTCTATCCTGCAGAAGACTAAAGCTTTATTCCCTGGAGCTGAGCTATGGTGTCTTCGGCCCCTTCCCCAACTCATACAGAACCCTGGCAGCCTGGCCTGTGCCTTCTAAGACAGAAGTTTGGAAGACTTTTCTCCAGAGAAATGGATTAACCCAAGAGAAAGGATCTATACATAATTGAGGATCCCTCATGAAACAAAACTATAAAGCTCTAAGCCATCCCACAGAGCTACATTACAGTCACACAGTAATAACCTAAACGTCCAGTGTTAGGGATTGCTTAAGTCATGACATATTCCAAAAATTGGAATACTATTTAAGCACTTAAAATTATATAAAAGAACTATATACCATGGAAAGTGTTCACAAGTTATTTTAAATGAAAAAATAAGTATATGTAATATGTTCTACTTCGACACCATAATTCCACTTAAAGGAATGTATTAGAAAATAATCAGATTCACATAAAGATATGGATAGAGATAGATGATGTTTATCTCAGGCTTATTTAAAGTAAAAAAAAATTAGAAATAACTTGGATTTTCAACAATGATAGATTGGATAAATGAATTCTATTTGTACATTAGAACACTATATGGTCATAAGAATTCTGCTTTATTAGAATATTTAATAACAGGAGAAAATGCTTATATTTTATTAAGTTAAGAAAACAGGCAGCAACACCATGTATATGTTATAATCCCAATTTCAAATACACACACGTGCACACACACACACACACGTACAACATTTTCACAAAGATGTTAATAGGTTCATTCACAGAGGTAGGATTCTGGGTAGTTTTTCTGTTCCTTGGCTTTTTTGTATTTCCCCAGTTTTCTACAGTGGAAGTTTTTTTTTAACTTTTTTGGAAATTTTTCAAAAATACAGAAAAGTAGAGATAATCATGTAATAACTATCATTTACCCAATACCCAGATTCAACAATTATTCATCATTTTGCCAATCTCATTTCCTCTCTCCCTTTTTATTGAGGGCCAGAAAAAGAAGGCTGGAGTTATTTTAAAGTAGATCCCAAACATCAAATTATTTTACCTATAAATACTTAAATATGCATTTCTAACTGTTAAGGACTTTAAAAACCTAACCATTATGTCATTTTCACACCTAATAAAATTAGCTAATTTCTTAATATTCCCTGATTTCCTCAAAGATCTCTTTTTTAATCAGGTTTGTTTGAATCAGGTTCTAAACAAAGTCCATATATTGCATTTCATTATTACATCTCTTTAGACTCTCTTATCCCGAACATTCCTACCTTCCCTTACCCTCACATACCCACCCTCCCCTTTTTTTTTGGTCATTTATTTGTTGGAGAATTTTTCCTGAAGAATGATCCACACTATGTTTGATCCACATTGTGTGTTTAGCTGATTGCTTCTTCATGGTGTCTCTTGTTCTTTTATTCCCCGTATTTCTAGTAAACTGGTAATTGGAGCTAGAGGATTGATTATATTAGGTTTGTTTTTTTGTTTTTTGAGAGAGGCTGCGGGGGGCAGAGGGAGAGAGAGTCTTAAGCAGGTTCCATGCCCAGCGCAGAGCCCAACACCGGCTCAACATGGGACCTGATCTCACAACCCTGAGATCATGACCCAAGCCGATATCCAGAGTCGGACGCCTAACCGACTGAGCCACCCAGGCACCCCTATATTGAGTTTTTTTAAAGACACGAATACTTTTTTGGGCAGTGGTGTGAATATCACATAGACATAATATCGCACATTAAGTGTTGCTAGGGTTGAGTGGTGGATTGAGGTGATGCTCATCAGTCTCATCCCTTTCAAATGGTTTTAGCAGCCATTGATAATTGGTGCCTGTATCCATGATGTCATAGAGGTTGAAAAATGGCAATTTTTTTTTTTACTCACATAGCATTGCTTTTGCATTGATTAGCTGAAAGTCTTCTATAAGAAACAGAGTGAACATACAGTATATTTTATTACAGTTTTTAAAATTGTAACAAAAAAAGGAAAATAAAATCCAGCCATTGAAACAATCTTAAACACAGTCAAGTCCAACTTTACTACTGTGTAAACCTTAGGTTACTTGCCTTCTGTTAGCCTCAATTTCCTCATCTATAATTGGGAATACCACCACCTCCCTTGTAGGATTGCCATGAAAATTAGATGAGATGATATATTTAAGATACTTAGTAGAGTGCTGGTGTACCTAGTGGGTACTCAGTATACATACATATATCTATATGTGTGTGTGTGTGTATATATGTATATGTATATATATATAATTTCATTCACCCAACAGATGTTTATAGGAGACATAACTGTATGTAGGCATTTGTTTCTGAGAATTTGGGATAGACTTGTGAACAAAACAGACAAAAACCCTTGCCCTCATGGGGCAGGGTTGGGGAGACAGATAAACAATAAACATAATAAGTAAATTATGTAGGGTAAGTACTAAAGGAAGAAAAAGTAGAGCTGGGCAAGTGGGTAGCTATTGTATAAGGCATGCAAGATGCAGTATTAAATGGTCAAGGTAGGCCTCATTCAAAAGATATGATTTGAACAATAACACAAAGGAGGTGAAAGCCATGGTGTCTGGGGAAGCCCATTCCAGGCGGAGGGAACAACTAGAGCAAAGGCCTAAGGTCAGAGTGTGTCTAGTATGTTTAGAGAATAGCAAAAATGGTAGGAGAGAAGGTCAGAGAAGTAAGGAGGACAGTTCATTTATGGCCATGTTAAGGACATTTTAAGGACTTTGGCTTTGACTCTAAATGAAATGGGAAACTTTTGCAGAAGAGTGACAATCAAAAAAATGTCTTGTGAAATGCAGCCAAAAAAATAAGATGAATTGATGAATGGAAAGAGCCATGGATAAACATGTACTAAAGCAAATATGGCAAAATGTTAAGTGTAGAATCTAGGGGGTGGATGTATATATATATGTGTGTGATCACTGTTTAATTCTTTCAAGTTTTCCATGTGTTTAAAAATATCTGTAAGAAAAAAATTTAAGCTATTAAGAAAAAAATCTAAATCTAACCCTGGTAATAATATCGTAATTTAACTGATATGTATTGTTTTATAGGATGATTCTAACATGTCACCGAAAACTCTCCTTAGGAAATTCTACATGAGAAATCTCATTTCCTCACTAACCTTCATTATGGAATAGAATGTAATTCTTTGGAAAGAATCTGATTAATAAAACCTAAAATAAAAGTAACCTAAGAATATAAAAACATTAAAAATTACATTTTCTATATAGTAAAGTCACTGTCAATATTTAGACAAAATAGAAATATAAGAGTCAAAAATTTATTCTGGCTGCTGTGTTTTAGAAATCTAAAGGTCTTGGGCCAAGGGAGGTAACAGTGGACATGTTAAGAAGTAGTCTAATTCTGTGGCTAGATTTTGAAAGAACCAACAGGGTTCCCTGATGGATTGGAGGTAGAGTAAGAGAGAAAAAGAGCAATCTGGGATGTCTCCAAGGTTTGTGGCTTGTGGTATGAGCAGCTTGCTGGAAAAATAGGTTTGTTATAGCAAAGCCTACAACTAGAATAATTTGGTGGGGGGAAAATGGAGAATATACGTTTGGACAGTTTTGGACAGTTTGAGATGTCAGTTAGACATCTAGAGGAGATGATGAGTAGACAGATAAACAAGGCTGGACTTAAGGAAACAAGATTAACTAGAGATATAAAATTGGGAGTCATCTGCATGTATATTGTTTAAAGTCTTCGGATTGGATCCAATTACCCAAGAAAGTGAGTGTGGAAAGACAAGAGGACCAAACCCTGGGGCATTTCAACATTAGTGGTTGGAGAAGGGAAACAACAAAGGAGGATTGAGAAGGAACAACCAATGAGAGAAAAGAAAAGCCAACAGTTGGGTGTTCTAGAAGCCATTTGAAGAAAATGTCTCAAGGAGGGCGTTTTGACTGTGTGTCAGGTGTTATCAGTTATTAATTCTCCTCCCTACTTTCAACTTGTTACTACCTGTTTTTGCTAAAATGTTAAATTAGAAGGGTTTTTAAATCACTCTCCCCAGATAATGACCACTTACTACAAGAGTCTTTAAAGCTCATAAAAGTAAAATCCAAAGCCTAACAACACTTTTTAAAAATTTGAGTTTTGAAAGCAGACTCCTTCTCATCTTTATTTTTATATGCCTAGCATTTACCCTTACAGCAAGCATGTAAATGCTAAAACAGGAGTCCTGGGACCGTCTTAGTTCATTTATAGTTCATGCCAAGCACCCTAAGACTACAGCTGCCCCTTAAGATTGTCTATCTTCTAGGACTAGCTGTGGGACAATACTGATACAAGAAGTGTTTCACAGGCTGTCAGGTGGGTTGTCTTTTCAAAAGATTCCATAATATTGCTCTGGAAGAAGAAAGTTAGGATCTGAAGAACTAAGAAAGCGGAATAACTGCAGCCCAGTAACAGCTCTGCTTTGTTGTTGTTTTGCCTTTCCCTGCTTTGAGTTGTACAGGGCTAGGGGAGCTTTAGTGTTTTAACTCAGAACATGAAATTGACTTTCACAAGGTGTCAAAAGAATTTGAAACCTAATAGGAATCTCCTGAAATCAAGGTAGTCTCCCCTTGTCTTAAGGAAGGTTAAAAAATTTAAATCATAAAATTCACCCATACTTGTAATGAGTCCTTAACTGCACAGGGGTAAGACATGAATTTGCCCTATTTTAGATAAAACAAAAGAGTTACCTTCATAAGAGTTCTGAATTCCACATCTTCATTGCTCCCCAGGCTCCAGCCTTTGATTATCTGGCATGTGTTGTTTGAACAAAACCCTGAGAGTATAAAAGTACAAAACATAGGAAGCTTAAAACTTAAAGGAGCCATAAATGTAAAAAAAAAAAAAAGTTAAATACTAAAAGAATTAAGATTGTAGATAGACTTGGATTTGAACTAATCATTTTACGCATTTCTAGGAATACTATCCTTCACAAAGCAACTTATGCCACAGTTGATGGGTAGGTTGTCATCCTTTCCATTGGTGCCATGGTGGCCTAGGGTGAGACCCCCAATCCTCTCTTGTTTGGATTCAGAGGATGCTCCAGTAACATGTCTGAATAGATCCTGAGACTGTTTGGTCTTCACATTCTTCCTGGCCTGGCTGTCATTTAAAATGTTTATCCTTGGGGTGCCCGGGTGGCTCAGTCGGCTAAGCGTCTGCCTTCGGCTCAGGTCATGATCTCAGGGTCCTGGGATCGAGCCCCACATTGGGCTCCCTGCTCAGCTGGGAGCCTGCTTCTCCCTCTCCCTCTGCTGCTCCCCCTGCTTGTGCTCTCTTGCTTGCGCACGCTCTCTCTCTCTCTCAAATAAAATCTTTTAAAAAATAAAATGTTTATTATTTTTGAGAAGATATTTGCCAATGACATATCCAATAAAGGGTTAGTATACAATATATATAAAAAACTATGCAACTGAACATCCAAAAAAAATAATTAAAAATGGGCAGAAGACATACAGATGGTCAACAGACACATGAAAAGATTCTCAACATCTCTTGTCATCAGGGAAATGCATATCAAAACTACAATGAGATGTCACCTCACACCTATCAGAATGGCTAAAATCAACAACACAAGAAACAACAGGTGTTGGTGGATGTGGAGAGAAAGGAGCCCTGGTGCGCTGTTGGTGGGAACGCAAACTGGTGTAGCCACTGTGGAAAACAGTATGGAGGTTCCTCAAAATATAAATAAATAAATAAAATGCCTTAGGATCCAGTAATCTCACTACTGGGTATTTACCCCCAAAATACAAAAACACTAATTCAAAGAGATATATGCACCCCTATGTTTATTGCAGCATTATTTACAATAGCCAAATGATGGAAGCAACCCAAGTGTCCATCGATAGATGAATGGATAAAGAATATGTGGTATATAGATACACAATGGAATATAAAAAAGAATGAAATCTTGCCATTTGCAACAACCATGGATGGATCTAGAGGGTATAATGCTAAACTAAGTCAGTTGGAGAAAGACAAAACACCATATGATTTCACTCCTGTGGAATTTAAGAAACAAACGAACAAAGGAAAAAAACCAGACTCTTAACTATAGAAAACAATTACCAGAGAGAAAGTGATTGGGGGGATGGGTGAAATAGGTGAAGGGGATTAAGAGTGCATTTATCATGATGAGCACTGAGTACTGTATAGAATTGTTGAATCACTATATTGTACACCTGAAACTAATAGAACTCTGTAAACTACATTTGAATTAACTTCAAAAATGTTTATCCTTATTTTTCTTTTGTAATGCTAATTATAGAGACAGTTTATTTCTGCTAACTTCTAAATGGTAAATTCTTTAATTTTGGCAATTTTTTTTATCTTGTGAGGGCTGGAATTCTTACCCCTGTAATGCTGTCTAGAAGCTTTCTTTCTCTAAGCTTTTCCCAGCTTTAAGAATGGAGGTTATTCTTTAGACCTAGTGCCTACTTTGAGGGGATTGGGGGCTGAATTCTTGGAATTCTCCTTAACTTAAAACCTCAAGATATGTTGTCACAGAATTGATGCAGAGTGACCTACATAAAATTATCGTCTCTCCTCAGCCACTCAGCTCAGATCATGTCAAAGTTTTTCTTTATCAGATTTTGCGAGGTAAGATTTTCTTTTTGAAGAAAAAGGTAGTGGCACTGTATAAGTGAAATGTTTTGCTTTTCATTTGAACTTTAATCTGACCTTCCAAGGCTTTTTTCTTCCCTAAAGACTTTTTTCTTTTGACCAAGGTATATTTAATAATCTCTACACTTGATGTTAAGAGGCTTTTAAGGGTGGCCAAATGGTTCTTATTTTCACTGATGGAAGAGAAAGCCCTAATTCATTACACAGTTAAGTAGGTTAATCTAGGGAGGTACATAAGCAGGATGGTTTGTGGAACCCTGTGGTCTGTCACAAAGTTTCCTTTAAACAGCCTTTAGTAGGAGTATGTGGCTGGCATCAGGTGACTCAATTGAAAAGTAACTGTGTTCCTTATGGATGACATTTATTCTTCAAGTGTGGTCCAAGTGTTGGCTGGTATACCTGAGTCCAACTCTAGAAAAACAAGACTCTTAAAGCCAAAGCATCAAGGAGGCTGAGAAACAGCAATATAATTCTCCAGACCGGCTCATTAAAGAGCACCGACTTGATAGAGAGGCAGTTTGAACCGACATTGCTAGAGCTTCTTCTGGCCATCAGGTATATCCTCTGGAATTTTGCTGTTACAAATGGAGAATCGTTTAAAGCTGACACAGCTTTCTTACCTAGTAAAACACTCTTCTCCCTCCGCTCCCACACCAGGATTCATAGATTCAGGTATTCTTTATGGAGATTAAAAAGCATCTACCAAGAGAATGAAAACACACACAAGGCGTTAAAACTAGGATGTTCACCTTCCATAGATGTGTTGATATTCTGTGGCAGGGGACAGAAGGAAGATATTAGATATTGGATCTTTTTTTACACTTATAAAAAAATATATGATTTGCTGTGTTTTATTCAAAAGACTCAGCCTTGAAGCTGTGACCTTTTTCTAACAGTGCTAAAACTCAGTCTTTTAATATGTCAAAAATATTTTAAAGTAATTAACTACCCCTCTCGAATCTCAGTGGTGGGGAATACTACTGACAAACCTGGGCAGGTTACTGAATTTTGTCTTATCAGTGAAAATCTGCCCTAGGAAGGGCTCCCTGGGGGGTAATGAGGATTTGTTGGAGCTGGCTCAGAATCACAGGTTGAGAGTACCAATAGCAGAGCTCCAGTAGCCACCCACACTTAGGAACAATTCAAGGATATTGGTATGGTCAACTTTAATTCCAGCGCCTGAAAAGCTTATCTATATTTAAACCTAACTCATCTTTTGAATTATAGGCATTATCTGTAAATTGTGCAACCTTTGATGACACTTTATTTTACAAAATTACAGTTTTTTGAGGTAGGACTAACTGAAGCTTTTAATAACGTTTATTATGCCATTATTTAGAGAACAATCTTAAATCCTGTATTCTCTGTTACCGTGGTTTTCCCCAAATCATTGGTTGAGTGAAAAGAATTAAATATCTGCAATTAAATCCGTTTGTTATTTCAGGTTTGAAATATCTCCATTCAGCTGGCATTTTACATCGAGACATTAAGCCAGGGAATCTCCTTGTGAACAGCAACTGTGTTCTAAAGGTAGCTTTTCAGTTTCTTTAAATATCTGAGAAAAATTTAGAATGCCAAGGCAGGTTTAAGAACAGTGTGTTTTTGTGAAAGAGTTAAATTTATTTTCATCACTTTACCAAATAATTAAAGAACCGAGTTTTCTCTAGCAGTATCACTAGTCATGGCCATAGTAACTGATTTGTCATCTTGACTCATGGTTTCTTCATGATAGTTTGCATATGTTTTGGAAACACTGAAATTGGAATTACAATGTGACCAGAAAGAAGATAGAGAAGGTAATTTCTTTTTAGATTGTTCCAATGCTAAAGGAAGTATATATCAAAAGAAATATTGCAAGACTAGTAAGTTATTTATATGAGAATGAAGTATGGCTTTCAAGAAGACTGTGTTTTTGCACAGCTAACATTTCTATGCCCTGTGTGACTGAAGTAGCCAAGTAAGGAAGTGGAAACACTTAAAAGTGAAAATACTAGGGGCGCTTGGGTGGCTCAGATGGTTAAATACCTGCCTTTGGTTCAGGTCATGATCCGGGAGTCCTGGGATCAAGCCCCATGTGGGGCTCCCTGCTCAGCAGGGAGTCTGCTTCTCCCTCTGCCCCCTCACCCTGTTCATGCTCTCTCTCTCTCAAATAAATAAAATCTTTTTAAAAAAAAAGAAGATAAAAATACTAAGCCAGAAAAGGGTCAAATATATTTGACAATATATAGTAGCCAATCCTGCTACTCCCTCTGAAGGCGAATTGATTACAGGATTTAATTGTAGTTAGTAGCCCCAAAATTTCAAGCCATCAGTTTCAATTTTACTTTCCCCCAGTATCTCCACCTACCCCCCATCCGTTGTTTCTTGTTAGAGTGGCTCACAAATCGCAAAATCCACATATATGCATTTCCCTGCCTCTAATAGATGTATTAATGGAACTCCTAGTGAGAGGCCTACCATATTTTCCCCATCATAGAAATTAGAGATAAGGGCCTTCCTAGAACTCTGTGATCTCTGTGTAAGCAAATATAAATTCTATTTATTTTATGAGTGGCTACAGTATTAATGGTGCTTCAGTCTGCAGTAAATATTCTTAACATTCCAACTGATATATTTGAAAAAGAAAACTGGTTTTTTGTTTGTTGTTTTAATAAATAAAGTTTATTTATATTTAAGTTTAAATAAATAAAGATTTATTTATTTGGAAGAAAGAGTGTGCACAGTGGGGAGGGGCAGAGGGAGAGGGAGAGAGAGTTCCAAGCGGACTCCATGCTGAGCACAGAGTACAACGCAGGGCTTGACCTCACGACACTGAGATCATGACCTAAACCGAAACCAAGAGTCAGATGCTTAACCGACTGTGCCACCAGGCACCCCAAGAAAACTGGTTTTTAGATGTTGCCTGCTTTATAAGTTATCAAGCTGTCATTGTTACTTAGTTTGATGGCAGTTAAACTAAATATTAAAAGCAAGTATATAAATGAATATCATTTTGTATTTTAAATGCTTTCTTTAAACTCTGGCCAATTTTCTTTAAAAGCTGGTATGTTATACTGTGAAAAAAAATCACCCTTCCTTATAGCCTTGAAGAACTGTTCCTGATTTAACTCTAGAAAGATTTTTTTTAAAAAAACTATCAGGGGCTCCTGGGTGGCTCAGTTGGTTAAACATCTGCCTTCGGTTCAGGTCACAATCCCGGGGGTCCTGGGATGGAGTCCCTCATCCGGCTCCCTGCTCAGTGGGGAGTCTGCTTCTCCCTCTCCCCCCCCCCCCCATGTTCTCTCTCTCTCTCTCTCAAATAATATCTTTTAAAAAAAAAAAAACTATCTTTCATATTTTCCCTGAAAACAATGTTGTAGTTCAGTCTCTTTCACAGAGAAATTAATTGTTCCCAGTGTCCACTAAAGTAAATATTCCTTCTATAGGTCATTGAGTTCATTTCCCTGCTACCTTTCCACTTTTTAAAGAGCTGCAGCCTATCCCCATAACTCTAATTTTAATTTAAAAAAATTTTTTTAAACCTTAGGTATTCTTTATTCTGTTCAGACCAAATCAGTTTTACGACAATTTAAAAGTGCCAGTTTCTTCTTATTTTGGTTTCTGGCTGGAGAACTTCCCAAAGCATTTTGTTTAGAACCTGTCTTACTTGGTGCCACTACGTGCTTGAGGTCCATTTTTCAAATAATCTGTTATGGTATTATAACTTCTAGCTACACAAACGAATAACTAGAGGAAAATGTCATTTATGAATAAACAACACAAAGATCAGGATAAATTGAAATTGTGCCCCACTCCTTTGACTTGTCTTAGCAGCCTACTTTTAAGACCCAGAATGGAGTGCCAAGCTACGGACACTAATTCTTCTCAAGTGTACAAATTCATCAAAAATAATATGATAAAACATTTCTTTTAAATTAGTATCCTTTCATATTCTGAATATATTTTGTTTCCTATTAAGCACAAAATGGATAATTTTGTTGGAAATCTCATTATCTTTTTGGTTGTCTGATCATATAAGCTTCTTACTTTGGGTTTAGCTTGTCTTCCAGATAAATTGCCCAAAATGACTCCAGACAGACTGGTGTTTTTAACAGAGGACTTGCTTTATAACAGAAAACATTTTCTGTCTGGTGGGTGGTTGGTGGTGGTGGTGGTGGTTGTTGTTGTTGTTGTTGTTGTTTTTCTATAAATCCAAGAAAGATATAGGAAAATGGATTTAAGTTCTTTGGTTTTGTTTTATTTTAAAAGATATCCTAAAACGTCACGGCCAAGGAAGAGAGTTTTAAAATATTATGTGTTATTTGAACACTAGCCTTTGGGAGAATTTGATAAGCAATTTATAGGGTTTTGGGGTGTTTTTTTTTCCTTTTTGGTATGGTTTTCAAACATTTTTTTAAGCTGCCAAGACCCTTTTTTTCAAATAAAATCTTATGCTGCAACCTCAACTTAGAAAACAGTGTTAGTTCATCACTTATAATATTGACTCATGAAGTTAATCAGTGAAAATGCTGGAGCTTGGAAGGCCCTTACTCTCTTATCTTAACCTCAGTGCTCCCACTTTTTGTTTTGGTGGCCCAGTATTAAGAAAATTTTCTTAATATGAGAAATTCCTGAAAATAAGCAGAAGTTGCTGGTGGTGGCACTGCTGCTGTCTACTTACAGCTCACCTTGTAACCTCAGCATACTTTTCAGTTAAACAGAAATAACAAGAAAAGATTTATTCCTAGGTCTGCATATAAATTAACCACTTTCTCATTTACTGTTGTGTTACGGGGTTCTAGCATACTTTCCAAATGATGAGAGGCATTCATTTAAATATTTACAGCACAAAGAAATGAGTGAAACTAGTAGCATTGGTATCCTACAGTGTGCTACATTTTGACATACATATTTGAGTGTGAATAGTATTTTAAATAGATAGGTACATGGGAAGTTTAGGACTCAGTTTGAAACCCATAGATCTAAAGAAATTTTACTATGTGTATGCCATAAAGACAGTGAACATAGCTCAGGAGGTCTTCAAGATAGGCACTTTTTTTTTCGTATAATTCCTTGATAAGCCTTGAAAATACATAGTTTGGTTTGTACATTAAACCTAGAAATATGCATTGAGCTGTCTTTTTGGTTTAGTTATCAGTTGAAAAGATGAGTGAGAACAATTTTTTTTTTAAGATTTTTTTTTTTTTAATTTATTTGGCAAAGAGAGAGAGAGAGCACGCACAAGCAGGGGGAGTGGCAGGCAGAGGGAGAAGCAGGCTCCCTGCTGAGCAAGGAGCTGGATGCGGGACTCGATCCCAGGACCCCAGGATCATAACCTGAGCCAAAGGCAGATGCTTAACCAACTGAGCCACCCAGGCGCCCGAGAAGAATATTTTTAAGATTCATCATTTTATATAGAAATAAGGAATTTTGAGACTTTTTTTTCCTCTTATGCAAATAAGATCAAATTATATATTGACACAAATATACTCTACCTGTATCATTCGAAACTTTTCAAAGTTCAGAGATCTATCAAGATTTTGATTTTTTGCTTATTTTGTTTTACTTTACCATTTGTAAATATATTTGTCTCTTTAACAATATTTTGATAATCTTTTCTATTTAGATTTGTGATTTTGGATTGGCCAGAGTGGAGGAATTAGATGAATCCCGTCATATGACTCAGGAAGTTGTCACTCAGTATTATCGGGCTCCGGAAATCCTGATGGGCAGTCGTCATTACAGCAATGCTATTGACATCTGGTCTGTCGGATGTATCTTTGCAGAACTACTAGGACGAAGAATACTGTTTCAGGCACAAAGTCCAATTCAGCAGGTATGATTTTACTTTAGGCTTTAGTAGCTTTCAGTTCTATTACAGATTTAAAGGAAAAACCGTCTTGCACACACGTGTGGGGCTTATTCGTTGTACTGTCTAAGTTGCTTTTAGCAAATTGAGGTTCATTTAAAATTCAGAAAGTTAGGAAGTTGAAGATTACAGAGAGATTCATTTTGTAACTTACGAACCTATTAGAGGGAGTGTTGACTTTATTACATGCACTGATGCATAGCAGCAGACTCTGCTGTAACAGTTTGCACAGGTGTAATCTTCCACTATTAGAGGGCCTCTGTTCTTTCTGAATGGGTCAGACTCGAAAATGCATTTGATGCCTTAATGTACTTACACTTTGTGCTTAGAATATAAATTTTGAGTGTTGATTTCCTTCAATGTGAACATTTAAGAACATTTCAAACCTTTATTTTTGGGCTAACATATTTAAATATGGCAGAGAACATTAGGAGCTTATTAAAATGTAGCTTTAGGAAACCATTGGTGATACTTTATCTGCCCTAAGAGCTAATTCATTACCCCACATATTTTCTTGAGATAATTCTTAAGTATTGTTTTATCCTTAACAATAGTGTTTGCATGAGAATAATGTATCAATGATGTGCTCAGCCTGTAAAATCAAATTGGTGGGTTCAAATCCTAGCTCTGCCACTTACTATCTATTAATTCTTAGGCAAACTAAACCATTCTGAGGATTGTTGTGCAAATTAAAAGAAATAATAAAGCTGAAAATGAGGCCTGGCACATAGTAAGCACTCAGCAAATATTAGCGACTGTTATAGTAGTTATATGCCAGGATGTTAGCATTGCAGCGGTAAATAAGAAAAAGTTAGTTCCTGCCTTTGTGCAACTTTCACATGAGACAAAATAAATGAGTACACAAATAAATATAATGTAAGTAAGCTAAGTAATGATAAATTCTGTGGAGAAAAATTGAACCAGGTTAGGGATAGGGAATGATGATAGAGCAGAGCAGTGCTAAAGGGTTCTCTGAGAAAATGACATTCGAGGCATGACTCAAGTGAAATGCGGGAGCGAGATACTGAGCGTGTTTCAGGAAAAGGACAACCAACATAATTAAGCCTCTGAGGCAAGAACAAGTGTGGTCTGTTGGAGGGATGGCATGATCAAGGGGGAAGATTGTAGGAGACAGGTCAGAGAGAGAGAGAGCCTGACTGTGGTGACTGGATAAGGACTTTGGATTTTATTCTGTCCAAACTGTAATGGAAAGCTATATGAAGGTTTTGAGCAAGGGAGTGTTAAGATTTGATTGATCACATTTTAAAAGATCACCCTGACTACTGTGTATCTTTGTAAATAATTCATACACTTGGCCCAAAATGGAATAATTTCTTTTATACTCTTCTACAAAGAATTAACTGATACATTAGAAACTGTATATGCTATGATCAGCATTTGAAATTATTTCTCTGCAATACTTTCAGTCTATTTTTACCAAGTTTACATCTTAAAAATTGATCCTAGTGATAAAAAATTATCATATATAATTTTAATGCTGGGTACTACTGATAATACCCACTTTACTATTCAATTTCTTTAGAAAGCAGATTTTAATGGACCTACCTGTAAGACCCATCATATCTAGACATAAGAAACTGCCATACAGAAAAGTTTAAATAAAAGTTAAGGGGTTGTTTGAGACACCTGGGTGGCCCAGTCAGTTGGGCATCCGACTTGATTTCGGCTCAGGTTATGATCTCAGGGTTGTGGGATCAGCCCCACATCGGTCTTTATACACTTATCGGGGAGTCTGCTTAAGATTCTCCCTCTCCCTCTGCCCCTCCCACCCTGTGTGTTGGGGGGGTGGCGGCGCACGCATGTGCGTGCGCATGCATGCTCTCTCTCTTTCTCTCTCTAAGAAATAGATCTTAAAAAAAAAAAAAAAACGGGGTTGTTCAAATCCCATATATTGAACAAGGATCTTGGATTGCTGCTGGAAAGAACTGTGTGTGTGTGTGTGTGTGTGTGTGTGTGTGTAAAGTGTGAAGCAACTGGCATAGGCAGGATTCAGATACCTGATTATCTAGAGAAATGCATAGGTCTTGAGTTTGCCAGTCTGATGTAGCCACTGACAGAGAACTCACATCTATCTACCATCAGTGTATTTTAGGATGAGAAATCAAGATCTAAAATGGGAAAAGAGTCTAACTTCTAAATGCAAGTAGTTATTTTCTGTAGCATATTCTCTGTATCTTTGAGAAATAAAAACGCTAGCAGACTTCATAAAAATGTTTCTCACCCATGGATCTTACCCATTTTAGACAACTTTCTGAATGTTTCCATTGGTTTTCACGAGCCAGTCATTTTCTTCTACCTTTACAGTAGTTGTTAGAGGTCCAAAAGTATCACCGACATACTTTTCCCAAAAACCTTTGTATAGAGATCTTCTATGGAATACAAGCTACTTGACCATCTCCATTATCCTGGACGGCAGTGATCCTTATCTAAACTTGATAGTTTTTTTTTTTTTTAAGATTTTATTTATTTATTTGACAGAGAGAGAGCATGAGCAGGGAGGAGGAGCAAAGGGAAAGGGAGAAGCAGCTCCCCACTGAGCAGGGAGCCCGATGTGACTCGATCCCATGACCCTGGGATCATGACCTGAGCTGAGGGCAGACACTTAACCAACTGAGCCACCCAGGCGCCCTAAACTTCATATTTTTGATAAGTGCAGAAGGTAGTGCTTTATATCTGGCAATCCCAGTACAAGGAAAAGAAGTATTCTGTAGGTAAGAATTTTCCATCCTGGAGGGATCTGAATGATATGTTATTGCTAATTAGGTTATGCAGTTAGAACAGTTTTCGCACTACAGAAAATTGTAAAGGCGGTTTCCTACCTACCAAGACTTGTGAGAAGACCATTTTCTATCGTGCTCAGCTGATTACATGTGGTCTTATGCAGTGTCATAGTTTTCTAAGAACCACCGTTTTCTGCTAGTGTAAGAGATTTCTAGCATAACTAGAACGAGATGTTGTGTACAGGCCCAAACATCAACAGCTTAGCTTTCATTTCAGATGTGAATATTCTCAGTATTTACTGAGTCACAGCTGCCTGATTTATGGATTAGCTCCTTGATGAGCCTGAATCCATTTGAAGCATCAGAATCCATTCATTCACTATTTGAAAAGAAGAGTCATTAGCCATGAGCAAAAGAGCAGTTCACCTCTGCAAGGGTCATAGATACTGTCTTGTCAAGACCCAGGGCAGGTACATGCAGACTCCTAAGTTACTATAGCCTTAGAATGCCCTGCTTGCCAAAATGTATTTTATTTCTGTCATATGGGTTCCTAATAAAAACATTTTCCTGGCTTTTTTAATAGTCCAAAAGTGAAAGTAGGGGCTCCTATCAGTTAATCTGGAACTTACCTTAAGAGCTTGTTTTTCCCCCCACATTTGGTCCTCATCTCTAAGGGCAGTGATTTAAGAGTAATGGAAAGTTGTTTCCATGAGCTCTTACTATCTGTCTGTATTTCATGTTTCCTTGCAGCTGGATTTGATCACGGATCTTTTGGGCACACCATCGCTGGAAGCAATGAGGACGGCTTGTGAAGGCGCTAAGGCGCACATACTCAGGGGCCCTCATAAACAGGTAAATGGGAGGGTGGGGCCTGTAGTTTGTAACCACCTGGACAGGACTTCTCTTCCAACAGAATAATGACTTGAGACTTTTGAAACAAAAACATGACTTACATGTTTTATTTAGTCTTTATTTCACAGTCATAAATAAGAAAATGTTAAATATTTATCAAACCAAATAAAATATCATCGTTCCCAATGCTGTGGGAGAAAGTAAATGCTTCTGTAGCATTGTTGCTAAGAAATGACTCCTGGCTTTTTGTCTTCTGGTCTTTGATGTGTCTGGGAAAAGTTACTGGGGTGGAGCTTTCACTTCAGTGCCGTGTATATCAAGATGTCTTTTCTAAATAGTGAGCCAAAATACCTGGTTTCTCTTATTCCAACCAGGAATATGAGGCTGTTTCCATTGCACTCTCTTACCACTCACACAGAATCAGGCTTGAATGCTTGTAGAAAAGAAGTATGAAGAGAGACTGCCAGATTTGTACTGATCAATATTGCTTGCAACCAGACACGTCACTGGTGAGAAAGACAAGAAGATAGCTAAACCACCTGTTGGTTTAGCAGCATTTTTTAGGTGGATAGAACAGCTTACTGATGTGAAAACTGAGCAAGAGAAATAGTTTTCCTCGGAACAACAGACTGAAACAGAAAGAAGACTTGATCAGGAAGACTCGGCAACTAATTATCATGGGCTCTGCCTTGGTTTCTTTTAAATTAGGCATTTAGATGATCTGATTGATCATTACATCTGATTGATCTAAATGACCAAATGACAGACCGAGTTTGATACTCCTCTCAAATTACCAGCCAGACATTTAGGCAAGGCCTTGTGCCTTGCCCTTGCAGTTTCTCTCTGTAATTCCAGTGTGACTCCAGAGCTCCATTTTCACAGGCATAGGGGGCAATGGGTAAAGTGTGTTCTCTTCTAAAACCAGCCTGAACTAGAAAAATAGAGATGTTGACGCTGGTATTTTAAATAACTCCCTGCCAGTTTTATCTTTCTGTTGCATTTAGTTTATAAACTGAAATAATTTGAGCCCTAACTCTCTTAGAAGAGCACACAGTAAGTCTTAACCTAGAGGAAGCTTCTATATTAATGGAAGGAACTCAAAAGATCTATTATGTTCTATTTATTGGCCATTATCAGGAATATTAAAGTAATTTATCAATAATTCATGGTAAACGTGTCCTTGGAACTAGCAAAATAATTTTCCTCTTTTACTGACCTTAGGTCAGTAAATCTTTCCTGGCTAAAGGTAGCCAGTAATGAAATGTGATTAAGATCACATACCCTGGTGCCACCCTTCCATCTCTAGAGGAATTTTAACTATTGCTAATGGTTGCCAGCTAATTAATCCTTTGTGTCAGAGCTGCTAAACTGCAGCTGAGAGAGCAAGGCTTCCTAAGGAGTTTCCTGCCTGCCTTCTAGAACAGCTCAAAAATGTAACATACTGCACCAAAGGTAACTATGCTCTCCTTTGAGCATTCCTGACAAGTGAGTCCTTTACCTACTAGAAATTTTTAAAAATCTGTTAGTCGTAAAAACCTAGAACTTTGAACTAAATAAAAAAGAGTTAAGTATCATATTATTGTCTAAAACAAAGGAGGGAAGAAAGGAAAATTTAAAGTCCTATGTTTATTTAACTAGTTAAATAAGATGTTAAGCAGAATTTTTTTCTATACATTTTTACATGAATCGGCCTTTTAACAGTAATGCCTCTTAGAATTTATTTTGTTTATCATTAAGTTTAGTGATGGTCTTAAGAGAGCACCACAGTAAAAGTTAGGGATAGCCCTGGCTAGTCTTGGTATTGGAATGTTTTGTTTTTGTTTTTGTTTTTTCTTTAGATTTTATTTATTTATTTGACAGAGAGAGAGACAGCAAGAGAGGGAACACAAGCAGGGGGAGTGGGAGAGGGAGAAGCAGACTCCCCGCTGAGCAGGGAGCCTGATGCCGGGCTCGATCCCAGGACCCTGGGATCATGACCTGAGCCGAAGGCAGACGCTTAACGACTGAGCCACCCAGGCGCCCCTGGAATATTTTGGTTTTGAAGAGAAGACTGGTGCGGTGGAAACAAATTAGGCAACCATTTTCCCTCAAAGGCTAGATACACTTTGCACAAAACTTTTAAAAAGTCTTTTTTTTTTTAAGATTTTATTTATTAATTTGAAAGAGAGAGCACAAGCAGGGAGGAAGGGCAGAAGGAGAGGGAGAAGCAACTGAGCAGGGAGCCACATACAGGGCTTGATCCCAGGGCCATGACCTGAGCTGAAGGCAGACACTTAACCAATTGAGCCACCCAGGTGCCCCAAAACTTTAGAGTCTTATCTTTAGATGCTTTTAACCAGTACTAGAAATGGTCTCCTGAGACAGGTGTTCATGGTCTTTGAACGGTAACCCAGGTAGATTGGTATAGAATAAGGTTATGCCTACCATATGTAATTGAATGTAAACAAACTTAGCATATTACTTAGTTCCAGTTTTCCCCCAGTATGGAAATTCAGGTTTTCATCTACATTTGCTAGTTGATCTTTATACCACTACTGCTCTCAAGAGAAGTTAGCAGAACCGTGAAGCTCTTTACTTAAACCATCAGTCAGACTTGACTTTTCCCCTTCCTACTCTCTACTCCTTCCCTTACCCCATGATGCATATCCTTTATGCCTCTTGTTGGCCTGTCAGCAGCTGCTTGAAGGTATCTCCATTCACGTTTTACCTATTTAGAGCTGAGATCGGAAGACACATACATACCCACACACAAGTATATTGGTGTGTAGCCACTTGGATATATTTTTTTAACTTTAAAAGATAATAATTTGGTCCCAAAATCAGTATATACACTATAGCTTGTGTAGTTCTGTACATCATGACTATTCTACAAAGGGCATCATTCTTAGCTCAACATCCCACACCACATATATGCTCTGTTTATATTTCTTTGGTCTGTAGTGATGAAACGTGCAGGCTGTGGTGGCAGTCTCAGGCTTACCACAGTGCACAACATGTTGACAGCGTCCCAGGAGTTGTATGCTACAGTTTTCAGACAGACTGAATGTGAATCCAGCCTCAACTGGTAACTCACTTTGTGATCTTAGGTAAATTACTTAACCTCTGTGTGCCTCAGTTCATCGATCTATAAAATGGGAATAAAAATGGTTCCTACCTCATTAAATTGTTATGATGATAAAGAGATAGTACATGCAAGGAGAGCATAGAATAGTGTCTGACGTTCTAAACATGTAATAAATATTAATAAATATTACCAATTAAAGTTATCACTCTAAAATGGTAGCTAAAGCTTGTGATGATTTTTTTATATATATAACATGATGATCAAGTGGAGTTTGTCCCAAGGATGCAAAGATGGTTCACCTAGAGAAAATTTATTAATATATTTTGACACTTTAAGTGAGAAAAATCATGATTATCTCAGTTGATGCAGAAAAGGCATTAGATAAGGTTCAGTCCTTTTTATGCATTACCATGATAGAAGTTCTTTACAAAAACCTATAGATAAATTTATAGATAAATATATGAACAAGGCAGAATGAGCTGTATTAACACATTACTAATTACATGAGATAAAAATGCATGCACACAGAAAAAGCCTCTAACTTCTAGAAAGGACTCAGAATTCTCATTGAAGCTGCTTAGGCTATTGGAGGTCTTCACAGGGCAAGCTTTACCTTACTGTACTTACTCTAAATTACTTGATATAAGAGTTAGATGAACTATATTTAAACTCATGAGGAATACTTCTAAAATTTCAATACAAGTTTTTGAGTTTGGACTATAAAAAGAAAAACTAAGCTTTTTTTCAAGTAGTTCCCACTTAAGTAGCTACTCAAAGTTAGATGGAAATAACCATTCTTTACTACTAATAATCATTTCTAACAATAATTAGAAGTTTGCTATGTACTAGTCGCTGTCCCAACCATTTCTTGTACATTAGTTCATTAAATTCTCACAGCACTATAATGTACCATTTGCTCCTTTTTACAAACAGGAGATGAAGGATTACAGAAGTCAAATAATAAGCTTAAGGTCATAAGCCAGATCTTAAAAGTAGGTTTCTCTACTTCTAAAACTTATGTTCTTAGCCAGTATGCACTGCCTTACACATACACCTTCACAGCAGATTTTTTTATTAATTTCATTTGTACATATGCAAGTAATATGTGAGTACATGTAAAATAAAAATTTTACAGTTAGTCATCCGTAGCTACCCCCCCCCACACACTGTCCCAGTCACCTCTGGATTAGAGAATATCTTCCCAGACATATTTTTCTATGCATTTATTTATATATATTTGTACATATAGAAATACATACTATCGTTTGTTGGGACTTCTTAAAAAAATATAACCATACATATACAAAGGGAGAATCTAATTGCTATTTTCTTAGAGTTGCAGATTACTGTCTCAAATTAATTTTCTTGTGTGGTTGATTAATATACATATTCCCATATAGTGTATCAGTCAGGACTCTTTTTGGGTGAAACTCAATTAAAACTGGCTTAAACAAAAAAGGGTTCTTACTGGCTCATGGAATTTTTTATATGAAGTTGTTGGGCTACAACTGACTCAGGCTTTGCTGGATTCAAGTAGTCAAGTGATGTTCCGAGCCAGGAATCTGACTCTTCTCTGTTTTGTTTTCCTGTGTGTTGGCTTCATTTTCAGACAGGCTTTCTTTTTCCCTGCGTGTTTGTAAAAATGGAACCAGCAGTCCAGGCCTATGTTCTACTAGCATATCAATCCTTCAGGAAAGAGCTTTCCCAAATAGATAGAAAAAGTATTTGGAAGGTCTCTGATTCCGTTATGAATATGTTTGGTTATGAGCAATAGAAAATCTTGCTTACAGTGGTTTAAAGAAATAGGGGTTCATTTTTTTCTCATATCAAGAAGTCCAGAGGTAAGCAGCCTGGAGCTGGTATAGCAACTCATCAAGGACCTAGTTTTTTTTCTTTCTTTCTGCTCTGCCATCTGTAGAATGTTGATTTCATACCCTCTTGCTTATCTCCTCCTGGCCATGAAATGGCTGTAGCTTGAAATCATATTCACATTCAAAGCAAGGAAATGGAGGAAAGAGGGAACACTAGTAGTATGTGTCTCTTTTATCAGGAAAGGATATTTTCCCAGAAGCCTGCCTAGCATATTTCTGCTTACATGTCATTGTCTAGAACTGCGTAATATGTAACCTCCCAGATGTAAGACAAGCTAAAAAAAAAATGAGTGTTTTCTGTCTTGTATAATAAAGGTAGGTAAAGGAGAAGAGGATTGGGGGGGTATGTGTTGGATTAGCCAGTCCATTGGCTGTCCCCCGTTTTAGAACATGTGTCTTTCCCAGAGCCAGTCAACGTGTTCAGGGCAATACTTCGTTCAATTGGCCAGGCCTGGGTCAGGTGCCCATCCTTGGAGTTGAGAGATTGAAATCAAGCTCAGCCACTTGATATTTGAGTGAAGAGGGAGTGGTTCCCCAAAGGTCAAGGAATGCTGGGCAGACAAAAACACCGTTTGGTATTTTTTATTTATTGTTTCTTTCCTACAACTCAAAATCTTGGATGAATGCAATCTTAGCTGCCATGGCCCAAGTACCTTTTAAAGTAGATACTTGTTGGGGCACGTGGGTGGCTCAGTCAGTTAAGCTGCCAACTCGTGATTTCGGCTCAGGTCATGATCTCAGGATCATGGGATCAAGCCCCACATCGGACTCTGCACTCAGCACGGAGTCTGCTTGAGATTCTCTCTCTCCCTCCCCCTCCCCCCCGCTTGCTCCCTCTCTCTAAAATAAATAAATAAAATCTTTTAAAAAAAGGAAAACAGGGGCGCCGGGTGGCTCAGTTGTTAAGCATCTGCCTTCAGCTCAGGTCATGATCCCAGGGTCCTGGGATCAAGCCCCGCATCGGGCTCCCTGCTCAGGGAGTCTGCTTCTCCTTCTCCCACTCCCCCTGCTTTTGTTCCCTCTCTTACTGTGTCTCTCTCTGTCAAATAAATAAATAAATAATCTTTAAAAAAAGATTAAAAATTTTTTAAATTTAAAAAAGGAAAACAAAGTAGATACTTACTGAGGCACTGACCTATTGGTAGGATTGAAAAGTCTGTTATCGGCCCTTAGTCCTTCTGTTCATCTCTTATAAGGTTTAGATTTTCCTTTTTCCTCAAATTGTTCCAACTAATTGCAACAGAAATACATGTGATATTTTTGCTAAAGTGAAAATAGTTCTGTCTCCTGACAGGAACCATATCTTACATTTAATAGATTATGTTAGAGAGTTCATTCAATTCAAACTGTTTTTCAGGTCGGGATTTCTTTTATATAACCCCAGAGTGCTCACTATATAGTGCACTGCACATTGTGCATACTTAATTAGCATTGCTGACTGATGATCACAGCTTTTTTGCCGCTAGCTGAAAACTTACAGGACAGGACTCTCACAGCCAAGCCAGCCTAGCCAACTCTATTGTGGTGACCAGCACTCTGCACTTGGCTTATGATGATTGTGACATATCATTTAGGGCCCCTCACCCAGGCCCAGAAGCTCATCCTTGCTTCATTTCTCTGGCAGTTAATCATAGTCATTAATGGAGTACTCTTTATAACCCTTCCTGTCCTTGTGATTCAGCACTGGCACCCACTCACTTCTACATTGCTAAGTGGCTTATAAACTTGCAGAACAAACAGAAAATGGACCAATGTGTCTTAAAGGGGAAAAAGTAATGGGTGTGAATGTTGGGGGAATTGACAAAAACTTTTTCCAAATGAAATATTTAGGGCATATTTCTAAGCATTCTGTTTTTTCTTTTATTCAGATTGATTCGGTTACACTTGATGAGAAATATAAACTTCTTATTTAGTTCTGATACTTTGTGCCCAACTGGTTTCAACCAAAATGGCTGGTGAATTAGAGGGGAAGAAAATGGAATTAGACATTTGGCATCTCTAGTATTGTATCTTTCCTGTGGAGCCAGTGCTAGGAACTAAATTATTAGTGGTTATCTTTCTGGAGAAGTGTTGGCATAACTGAACTGACTTCTTTTTCTCTGTGCCCCTTATTTTTTTTTTTTTTTTAAGATTTTTTAATTTATTTATTTGACAGAGACACAGTGAGAGAGGGAACACAAGCAGGGGGAGTGGAGAGGGAGAAGCAGGCTTCCCACGGAGCAGGGAGCCCAATGCGGGGCTCGATCCCAGGACCCTGGGATCATGACCTGAGCTGAAGGCAGACGCTTAACCGACTGAGCCACCCAGGCGCCCCTGTGCCCCTTCTTAACGTGCAACACAGAAACGCAGAAAAGGAGAAAATATAAGATGACTGGCAGTTCCAGGCTGTGGTGAAACTTAGCTTTATTATTAGTGTGTTTGTTAGGGTGTAATTCTATAAAGAAAGATAAGATGGGAGAGGGTGTAAAATTTCAGGTTGCCTTAACATCCACTCATTTGATTTTCACAAGCTCCTCACATATCCAGTTGTCCTCATGTCTTAACAAATTTTGCCTTCTAATTTGTCCTCTATTCTCCATCCTCTATAACTGTTTGTTCATATGTTTTCCTTGCCCATCCAAGACCCGATATTCATCTTTGTTGCTCCAACACCTAGCCCAGACCCTGGCATTTGGTGGATGGTCGATGATTAGCAGTGCTTTGGGTCGGTAGGCTGGTCTGTGCCAGTACAGTCTAATAGATGAGAAAGCTGAGGTTCTAGTGATTGACCTGACTCTAGTGATGGCAAAGTTAGAGTTGGAACCCACTTGTTCAGTGCTCATCCCAATGTTCTTGTCCCTAAGCTATAACACACCTCCACCACAAAAATAGGATTAAGGCTGGATTCACTTAGAAAAGAGGGTTTCCTGGCTGGCTCAGTCAGTGGAGCATGCGACTCTTGACTTCCCGTTTGTGGGCTTGAGCCCCATGGTGGTGTAGAGATTACTAAAAAATAAAATCTTAAAAATTATTTTTAAAAAAAGTGGAAAGGAAAGAATTGCTTATGGTGAGATTTTGGTCAGTAAGAATTGGCTGGAATTTGGCTGCCAACCTGCATAAGCCATTGAAAAAGACCAGCTATTTGCAGTCAAACCAAGAATCAGAATCTTTTTTTTTTTTTTTAAAGATTTTATTTATTTATTTGACAGAGAGAGGGAACACAAGCAGGGGGAGTGGGAGAGGGAGAAGCAGGCTTCCCTCAGAGCAGGGAGCCCAGTGAGGGGCTCGATCCCAGGACCCTGGGATCATGACCTGAGCTGAAGGCAGATGCTTAATGACTGAGCCATCCAGGTGCCCCAAGAATCAGAATCTTTAAGAAATATCAAAGTACTTCATTTTACACAATAAAGAAATTCTTAGGGAAAATATGTAAATTAAGTTGTAAATTAAGATCTCTTCTCCACACTCTCCACACGCCACTCCTTGACTAATACAGATAATTTCAGGGCTACCATAGACTTACATATTTTTAACAAGAAATAACTTCTCTATCTGCAAACAAATATTTGAGTGCCAATTGTGAATGGGTTCTATGCACATAATGCTTTTTATCTGTCATAATCCTATCGAGTTTCATACAATTTTAGAACTAAAGTGAACTTCAAAGATCATTTAGCCCAACCACCTCCTTCTCTGCTTAAGGATACTGGGATTCTGACGTGTTGATTTATCTAATCAGTTAGTGAATTAGAGCCCTCATCTCATCTTATCTCTGTTTGTCCTTGATCCTACAGAAAACTTCTATAAGGTGAATAATTCTCTCCTGATGATTCTGAGACACCTTGCTGCTATTCTTATTGGGTTTTACTATGTGGCTTTGTTGGAAGTAGGCAGACCTGTAAGACAGAGTTCACATACTTCCTTTGCACAGTTTCCGTGCTTGACTTTGCATGTGCCTATGGTTTTAAATATTTTTGCCTCCCACTTCCAGGCATGTTTGGTCTTCCCTTCTTGCCTGAAGGGAAGGTATAAGGTATAAGGCTAAAAGCAGTACCATATTTACAGGATTAGCTTTCATTTTTTGTAGGCTCCTTTGTGAGCTAACCTATAATAGGTAATCCTGAAATATAAAATATTCTACTGGAAGTCAGTGACAGTTGCTGCTTGTGAAGATAGGTTAATGAGGGGAATACCCATTCCCTTTGAAGTTAGATGTATGTGCACACATCTTAGCTTGATACTTGTAATAAATTGGCTGTATTCCATATCTATATACACAAGACTCACATATTTTAATTCTTTATTTTTTACAGCCATCTCTTCCTGTACTTTATACCCTGTCTAGCCAGGCTACACATGAAGCTGTTCATCTCCTTTGCAGGATGTTGGTCTTTGATCCAGTAAGTAGTGTTTATTTTTATATTGTTTTAATGAATTAAAAATACATGTGTTCTAAGAAAAACATCCTGGCTTTAAATAGCTGAGCAATGTAAAGAATGACTTTTCAAAAATAAACTTCAGTCCCGTTTCATGTGTATCATCATGCTCACTCATTGCACAGAAGTTTGATTATTAACACATAAACATCTAGATGAAGAGAAATAGGGAACTATACCATCTTTATTTCTCTCAGGATTTGAAAAAAGAGTTTGACACCAAGGTAAATCAGGAGAAAAGAATTTTAACATTCTTGGGGAAAAATCTGCCCATTACATTGCATAAGGAACTGTTTACTCATTTGGTGGTTGAGATGGTAGCCTTATCAAATGCCATTTCTAGACTTGACTCTTCTGAGACAAAGTTTAGGTCTTCATTTATCTGTTCATCCAAAGACTATTTATTATTCATCTCTGTGCTGGTAACTATTGCCAAAGAAGACTCAAAAATGAAAACATTTAGAAAAGAACATCTTACTTGCCGAGAGTACAAGGAAGTCCTCAAGTACAAAACACAACAGGTATTTAAAGGGGAAAAAAGCCGCAGAAGTACCATTTATGAAGTTTACATTGGTATGTTCATAATGAGAAAACAGCTACATCTCGGGACAGAGTGAATTTTTTGTTCATTTGGTGTTTATTTTTTGGTTTCCATTTGTTTGCTTCAACATGTGAGGTGCCTCATGATATGGGAAGCAAAACAGAGTGGCGCTTCTTGTTTCCATACCCTCCTTGTGGTCAAGCTCCTACCATTAAGGACTGTTTCAACTACATAACTTGCTCAGTGAGCTAGTGATTTAGTGTCATTAGTTTGATTTTTTTGTTTTATTTGGCAAGTTTATCTACATAGCTAAACTATGTATACAACAGGAGATGTTAGTACATAAAGACCTTTTACATATTTTTAATGTATCTTTTGTGGTTAACAAAATTAGAACCTCATGAACTTCAGGCTTTAGAGGTCATTTCTGTCTGCCTCTAGAGGATATTATAAAGGCCCTGAGGTTAAATTTTACTTTTATGTGTCAGAAATATGTTACTCTCTTTATTCTGTTAAGATGAGGGACGAAGAACCATGTGATTCACCTGTACCAACTTTCACTTGCAATAGTTACAGCTATAAGGTGTCCTATTTCTCTGAGATCCCATGATTACTAATGATCCTGACCTGCCAGGAGTTCATAATCTTTACAACCCTAAGGCTGGAATTCCTAAGCCATAGAGTGGATACCAAGCTTGAGAGGCTTTTTAGACATCAGTTCTACACATGAAATGTCCTTTTTCCTTAAGAGTGGGGTTGTCACACCTAATTAAAACGAAACTTTTGGTGTGCTCATAGTTATACATTAGATTTATCTATAAGAAGGAGGTAAGATTTATCTGGTTCAAAAAAAAAATGGAGGATAGATTCTTATTGGACCTATGCAAATAACTACATGGTCATTTAAAAAAAAGAATTCCATTAAGGCACCCCATGTAATATTTACCCATTTTTATCATTGTCTTATAGGACAAGGCCAACCAATATATATTGTTATTTATTTACAGAATCATTTTAAATTGGCCTGATGCTTTTTTAGTTTCTGACTGATATTAAGGATTCTTTTCTTTCCAATTCTGAGGGTTCAATTAGAAATAGATACCATTTTTAAAGAGTGTTTCATTCTGATTTAACCTGTTAAATTGAAGGCTAGCGATACATTAAGAAGAAAGAAATGAGGTTTTTAAAAAATATCCATTAAAAATAGAACATTAACCATAATTAAATCAGTTAGTCTGAGTTAATTTAGTCCAGTTAGTCTGAGATAATTATTTAATTACTTTATTGATCTTGGGTTAAGCAGTCTCCTGCCACATGTCTGCTCCTGGACTGACACATTCCTGGAAATCCTGGCTCAGTTACTTGGTTTAGTCTAGGTGATGGTTGTCTGTGCTGCTAATATCAGCTATACCCGTAAGTTTGTATCCTGAATTCAGTAGTCAGGAGTACCTGGTGTAACAGTCCTTTACTGAGGTTCTTGTGACGTTTCTCATGGAAAATTTAATTCCTTAGCTTGTAGTAGAAGCCTTTAGGCAAATATAAGGAGAAAGCAGAAACCACTAGAGGATAAGTTTAAAGGGCTCTGGTTCTTTTATTGTAACACTATCAATAGTATTAGAAAGGATGGGATGTAATAAATAATCAGTTTATAAAGATGTAATTAACTATTAACTCAAATAGTGAAGGCATTAAACAAACCTCCAGAGACTTTAATTTATCTAAATGCAGTGAATAGTTACAAGCAATATATTTTTAAAGCACAACAATAATTATGAGGAAGTTAGACAAAATTATTCGCTTTTTTTCCTCTTGCCAAACATATATCTATTATTTTGCATATACATCTTCCTATCATCACATATTCTTTTATACTCTTTACAAAAATACATATTACTTTACCCAGAGATATTTGCATATCTTTTTTAACTGTTTATTGATGGCTCCTCTATAATGTATTAATGAAGAGCCTTTGTATATTAAAATTATGTTGTCCAGGTATCCAAAGACTGTTTATTAACTCAAATTAATTATTACCAAGGTTTTAATGTTTAACTAAGAATCAGATTAAAATTTAAGTTGACAAATTAAGTCCTTATAATTGTAGCATTCTAAAACTGATTTATTTTTAGAAACACATTACCTATTATCATTCATCTAATGTAGTTGAACACATAATTTTGTAATTCTGTAATCTTATACAAAGGGATATTAGTTTATCTGACCAGCAAAATCAGTAGAAAAAAAACTAAATTCAAAATGATTAGGCTTTTTGTGGGAAAACAAACCCAAAACTTATAGAATATTGTGGTGGCATTATTTGTACATGGCAGTAAAATCAGAAAGAAAACAGAGATATTTTAAAATTTTTATAACTATTAACTCAGGCTGATTTGTCCAGAGTCACCTTGCATAGTAATATCACATGACCTCTTTATCTTATACAATTATATATGAGATATTAAAACTTTTAAGTTAAGAGAAATATTTTGCTTTTTACTCTGTAACCTACTAACCAAGAGTATTATTTTATTTATTTATTTTTTTTTTTTTTTAAAGATTTTATTTATTTATTTGAGACAGAGAGAATGAGAGAGAGAGAGCACATGAGAGGGGAGAGGGTCAGAGGGAGAAGCAGGCTCCTTGCTGAGCAGGGAGCCCGATGTGGGACTCGATCCAGGGACTCCAGGATCATGACCTGAGCCGAAGGCAGTCGCTTAACCAACTGAGCCACCCAGGCGCCCCCACCAAGAGTATTATTTTAATTCATGGTTAAAGCTTTATTTAATCTTTGAGTTACAGTTTTTTTTTTTTAAGATTTTATTTATTTATTTATTTGAGAGAGACAGAGACAGAAAGAGAGCAGGGGGAGGAGCAGAGGAAGAAGGACAAGCAGACTCCACACTGAGTGCAGAGCCTGATGCAGGGCTCAATCCCAGGACCCTGAGATCATGACCCAAGCCGAAATCAAGAGTCAGATGCTTAACCGACTGAGCCACCCAGGCGCCCCTATGAGTTACAACTTTAGCAAGAAAAAATTTCTAAATAGCCAACATATTTAGTACTTAAGGAAGAATAATGTTTTAAAAATCTTTTCAGGGCGACTGGGTGGCTCAGTCGTTAAGCGTCTGCCTTTGGCTCAGGTCATGATCCCAGGGTCCTGGGATCGAGCCCCACATCGGGCTCCCTGCTCCATGGGAAGCCTGCTTCTCCCTCTCCCACTCCGCCTGCTTGTGTTCCCTCTCTTGCAGTCTCTGTCAAATAAATAAATAAAATCTTTAAAAAAAAAATCTTTTCATTTCTTTGTAAATGTCTTTAATGTGTTGATTGGTTCTAAAAGCCAGTTAGAACAGGAGTTTGCTCCATTTGCTTTTTAAGAGATCTCATAACATGATATATTAACTCCCTTCAGGAGTATACAAAGTACTTCAATGTGTTTGCTTAGAAATATTTTTTATTTGTAAAATGGAAAGTTTTATCAGTTCTTCAAAACTAAAAGAGCCAACTCTGATAAAGCAACAAAATCCAAGAAACAAGTATCCACATCTATTATAAATGTTGATCAGTTAAACAAGGTATGTACAATATGTAATTAAGAATATATATGACATGGGGCACCTGGGTGGCTCAGTCAGTTGCATGTCTGACTCTTGGTTTCGGCTCAGGTCCTGGGATCAAGCCCAGTGTTGGGCTCCCCCGCTCAGGCAGGGAGTCTGCTTCTCCCTCTCTCTCTGCCCCTCTCCCAACTTGCACTCACACGTGCGTGCATTCTGGCTCTCTCAAATAAATAAATCTTAAAACATATATATATATATACACACACACACATATATGTGCATATGTGTATATATATATAGGACATAATTAAGCACCACTAGGTCCTTCCAAAGAACATTATTGAAAATCTGAGTAATTTTGTGATCTCTTTCTCAATTTAGTAAGGCAGTTTTTCTTTTCAGTGTTCATACCCATTACAAAATGACAGTCTTCTTTCTTTAGCCTTGTTTCAGAAGTTCTAAAGAGACATTAATTTGTTTAGAAAAATGAAAGTTGATCATTGATTGCATGCTAGGGATTTGATTTACTTTTTGTTCAAAGGCTTCTCTTAGGTAAGGTACTTTAGAGGACCCCATGTTGGTGCACACAGAATGAACAAACACAGAGCTTGCTATTAGTAGTTGGGATAACACCAAAATCTTTTCAACCCTGCATTCTAGAATTTTAGGAAATATCAGAATCCACAGACAAAAAAACTAACAGGAAAACCAGGTTCTGAGAGAGACCCAATTTCTCACATCTGCCACCTGACAGAAATGACTTAATGGTCAGATGATAAACTTAAAATCCAGATTCAACCACTGCTGCCACCAGTGTGTTCACGATTGGCCATGCTCAATCAGAAACAGAAATAGACTTGTCCAAGACCCAGCTGTAGTGTGCAAAAGCCAAGGAGCTCTGTCCCTCACATGAGACCGGCCAGAGGCACTGAGGACTCCAAGGGGCCCAGTCCCAGGCAAAATGTACTGTCAGCCAGCTTGTTTCCTTTGGTTCTGATAATAGACCTTTATCCCAGTGGAACCTCCAGGAATAGCTGGACCCATTTAGAAAAAAAAGAAGAAGCTTACTTCTAAGAGTGCCAGCGAGTCAGGCTTCAGAAGGGTTGGATCACCAGATATACCATATGACAGGTAGTGAAAGAAACAAAACCAAGGTTGTCAAGTTTACAGTCATCTGTTCATGGTGGATAAACAGCAGCTTTCTTTTGTGATTATCATATCCTGAAAAGTCATGACATGCCTTTTAACATCAGCATAGCAAAAAATTAGATAAAAGTGTTTTTTTGTTTTGTTTTGTTTTTTTTAAAGATTTTTTATTTTTTATTAGAAAGAGAGAGCACAAGCAGGGGAAGCGGCAGGCAGAGGGAGAGGGAGAAGCAGACTCCCCGCTGAGCAGGGAGCCTGATGTGGGGCTTGATCCCAGGACACCGGGATCATGACCTGAGCCGAAGGCAGACGCTTAACCATCTGAGCCACCCAGGCGCCCTGAGATAAAAGTGTTTTTAGGGAAACCAGGTTTATGGGAAATATTTAACATTTTGTTATTTGGGGGACTAGAACCAGTCAGGATGATCCAGTTATTTTTGGTTTGAGTACCAAATGGTTTTGTTTTTAATTGTGTTATGTGAAGTGCTTGATTATACTGGAAAAGGGGCAGAGTGTCCATTCTTGTTCTACTCGTACTGAGTCCATCCTTAAATACTTTAAAATGTACTTATATGTCCACTAAGCTAAAAAGAGGAGCAGATTTTTTTTTTTTTAAGATTTTATTTATTTATTTGGCAGAGAGAGACACAGCGAGAGAGGGAACACAAGCAGGGGGAGTGGGAGAGGGAGAAGCAGGCTTCCTGTAGAGCAGGGAGCCGGATGTGGGGCTCGATCCCAGGACCCTGGGATCATGACCTGAGCCGAAGGCAGACGCTTAACGACTGAGCCACCCAGGCGCCCCGAGCAGATTTTTTTTAATGGAGAAATGAGTTTATGATTTATGTAAACCTGAAACTACTACATTAAGTATTCTGATCTGAAGTGCTAGAAAACCACAGGCCACCGATATTCAGATCTTGCTGGCTGTCAGAACATGGCATTCAGACCTTATCTGCTGCCTAACCCGAGCAGTTACCCATAGGCTTTTGCCCTAAGTTCAGTTGGCATTCTAAGAGAATAAAAGTTTGTAAAATTGCCACTGTGATCACATCTCTACCAAATGCTGAAACATATTTAGAAAATATAACTGTTATTTAAAATGTAAACTTACCCCTCCAAAGCATTGCATATTTAAATGTCATGGTATTTGCCATTTTTTGACCATGCATATATCTATTTCAAGGTAGGAACTCTTCAGGATCTTAGCAGAGTCACGTCTAAGTGCTTTCTGGTGGTGTCTGGTGGTTGGTTGTCCTGCGTTATATACTCCCTCTGCTGCTGCATTACCTGCCTCTACATTCAGACATTCCTCTTCATACAAGATACACTACAGACTAAGGATAAGCTGTGAAAAGCAGTTACTGTGTCTTATGAAAGATCCTGTGTGGACAGTCATGTTTATCTGTAGTGTTGATGTGCTGGTCTCTAAATTTGATTTCAGTCCAAAAGAATATCCGCTAAGGATGCCTTAGCCCACCCCTACCTAGATGAAGGGCGACTACGATATCACACGTGTATGTGTAAATGTTGCTTTTCCACCTCTACTGGAAGAGTTTATACCAGTGACTTTGAGCCCATCACCAACCCCAAATTTGATGACACTTTTGAGAAGAACCTCAGTTCTGTTCGACAGGTTAAAGGTGAGTATCTTTTTTGGCCCTCGGCCAGGCAGGATGAATAATAACATTTTCCATTATGTGGCTGTGAAAAGCTGAATCTAGATGGTGACCAAAGTTCCTCCATATGTTTATTTTACAACCTTGCATATAGCTTTTTGTCCAGGGCATATATGCCAAGAAAGCTATGTGTGTTATAAAAACACTGATTTAATATTGCATACAGTAGAAGGTCAGGCAGAGGAGCTTTTCAAGCTGACTTATTTAGTGAGTGTGACTCAAAGTAGATAATATGTATTCACTCAGTGTGATTTCACTGAATGAAACATATTGGACTTTTTTATATATAAACATGCAAATTGTACAAAGGATATAAACACCCACTGAGGGAATCATTCCTTGAATGGTCACAAGAGAGGGGAATTTCTGATAGTCTACTCATAAAATTCCCTGACACGATCTCCTATTGGGGTGGGGATGGAGGTTAATGACATCCAAAATTCTGAATGATTTTAGACATTTTAGGACGTTTTAGAAGAGTAGTCCCTGAGGTAAACAGCCAAAACTATGTGCCTAAACAACTGCAGGGTTTTTTTCAGTGATTTTCAAAAGAGCAATAATTACCAGCAACCTAGAAGATTCATTCATAATGCCAACTCTGTGGAATCACCCTCAAATTTATAGACCATTTTACTCCTCCCATGGATGGAGTTTCAAACCCATATAACACCACTTGGTCAGCGGGGTATGGAGGTTGCCTGTGTTTAGCAGCCACTGTCATTTTGGTTTCAGGAAAGTTCCACTGGATCCTGCCTGATACATGATCTGTGTGTTTGATCTAACTAAACTAGTAGGAAATGCTGTTCAGATGCTGGCCAGTTAGCTGAGAATCCACTGTTCCCAGGCCTGCAGATTGGCATGGATTGTATGATGTTTGTTTTGTCCACAGAAATTATTCACCAGTTCATTTTGGAACAGCAGAAAGGAAACAGAGTGCCTCTCTGCATCAACCCGCAGTCTGCTGCTTTTAAGAGCTTTATTAGGTAACTATATGTATGTAATTCTTACTTTCTTGTTATTAAAAGGATGCCATTGTGATTTAGTTATTTAGCATATTTCTGGTTTTATTTAGATTAGATAATATAGACAAAAAGAAGGTTTCTTCTACGAGTTTTGGCTTTAGTCAAAAGCAAATTAAAAATGTAAGCATTTGTTTTTACACTGACGCCACTTCACGGTGGTTGATTGGGGCTGGTGCTTTGGCAGTTTTGTTCGCAGATGACCACTGTACTGCCTGATCGAGCACATGCTAGGGACCCTCCCGCAGCAGCAGCGTGGCGGCCGCTGCCCTCGATGTAGACATGGTTATCTTGGCTCCCACTACCATCCCCACCACCTTAATAATAACTGCAAGCAAGGTGATTTTATAGGTATAGTGCTGGTGTATCCTGTCTAGAGTTTTGTTGAAAGAGCTTCATAGCTGCTTTGGAACCCGACAAGCCTCGTTCTCTTTGTCTCTCTCTCTCTGTCCTTTCCTTCTCAGTGTCTTTTTCCCTAATCCTTGCATCAATTAAGGTCCAGCCAGGTGAAAGAAACCACACCCAGTAATGTGGACAGGGAAAATTTAATAGTGAGAAGCATTAACTAGGAAAAGATGGTTAACTCTAAAAGGTGCATAAGAAGATTCTGGAGGGTCCCAAAGTAGCCAATGCAGAAAGCAGGTACTCCCTCCAGACTAAGGAAGAGTGAACAAGGAAGAAATTAAAATTTGGAGGAGGGCCCGCCACCCAAGGCTTATAAAATTTGGACCTCTTTGTAGAGGATATGACTGCCACAAGAACACACACAGCTTGAGGGTGGTGAAGAAACTTTGCAAAAGGTGTGGGCAGAACTGGTCCAGAGAGACCTGCTGGGTTGCAGAGAAACTTGCCGGAAAGTTTGGGTAGAACAAAACTGGGCCTTCCACGTCAAAAAAACCACACCAGAAGCAGAAAGAGAAACTGCTTCCTGATGCTCTGGCCTTGCAGTGTCCTTCCAGCATAAGCTGGGTGGCAAAGGATAACTGAGTAAGGTCTGGCTCCAGTATCACAAAGCAGGACAGAGAAGGGTGGATTTAGATCTGAGAGACCACAGTCTTCCTCCTTTCTTCCCCACCTGCCTTTCTGCCTCTCCCTTTCCCCTCTCCTCCTTGCTTCCCTTTTAATTGGCCTTGACCTGGTGTTGAAGTTGATTACATTTATTAAAGCAAAGTCAAGAATTTTTGTTTAGGGGCGCCTGGGTGGCTCAGTCATTAAGCATCTGCCTTCGGCTCAGGTCATGATCCCAGGGTCCTGGGGAGCCTGCTTCTTCCTCTCCCACTCCCCCCTGCTTGTGTTCCCTCTCGCTGTGTCTCTCTCTGTCAAATAAATAAGTAAAATCTTAAAAAAAAAAAAATTTTTTTTTAAGAATTTTTGTTTAGAATTTTTTAAATCAGGGGTGACTTTCATTTCTTCCATGTATTTTTCTGTGGAAAGAAGGAATTAGGTTGCGTTTTTACTTTTCTGTGGTTTAAAATTAATTTATTATTTTCCCCTAAGAATCAGTGACCCAGTCAGTCATGTGTTTTAATACCTTTCAGGTGCAGGTTATTCATTATCCCAAAGCAAAGTGGTTATACACACACCCTCAAGTTTATAATCTAGCTAGCAAAATTAGACAGATACGTGAAATAACTGAGAAAACCGATCTGTGGATAACAAATGCCAAATGATTATCCATTACTACTGAATTCCTATTGATAAAAGAGTGCTTATAAGGCTCATTCACATAGGTTCCCACTTAAAGTCACTGTATTTTGAGAGGCTATTTTTAAATGGATAATTCTACATCCCTTAAGGTTATTTTCCTGGTTGATTATAGACATTATTTTTTATAATACCTACCACTTACTTTATATTACAAAGTAGACATGGTGGAAGACACTTTACCTACATTATCTCGTGTATTCATCACAATGTCCTATGAGGTGGATGGCAGGCATCATCCCTTTCCAAAAGAGGAAATATGAGGGGATTTGCTCGGCATCCCACGGCGAGTAAATGATTTGTCGTCTTCAAGCCCATCACTGTTGCCTCACTTATAGATGCAGATTCTTGAATGAACAATTTGGAACGAACGTAGCTTTAGAGAAGTTAAATAAAAATCCAGAAATGGACTTTATAATTTCTTTAAAGGAAGAGAGGAAAACATGCAGCATTGACTCGCCCTCTTGCCCTTTGTGGTGTCACAGCTGGTTTCACCGTGTCTCTATTTTTTTCCAGTTCCACTGTTGCCCAGCCGTCTGAGATGCCCCCATCTCCTCTGGTGTGGGAGTGACGGTGGACGATATTGTACTACTGAAGATGTAATGTAGCTTTCCACTGGAGTCTGGGATTTGCAATTCTGGAGGTTAATCATGCTTGTACTGTAATTTTACTAATGAAGTTTTAAAGTAACAACCACTACTTGTATGATATGAATAATATTTAGAAATGTTACTAGACTTTTAATCTTGTAAAGTGGTTGTGCTTTTAGAAGAAAAATATTTTACCCAGAGTTGCACATGTTTTATGAATTTAGTGCAGCTGTTATGGCTCACCTCAGAACAAAAGAGAATTGAACCAAATTCGGGATTTGGGGGTTTTGTGTTTTTGTTTTGTTTTCTTTTTCTTTTTTTAAAATGAAGTGAGATTGTTCACACACGCACACACACACACACACACACACGAAGGACAGTCGTACATTTTGATATTTGAGCCATTCCTGAAAATTTGGGGTTTTCTAAAACAAAAGAATCTAGAAACCTTGCCTGCGACCAATCATGGAGCCACATGAGGGGATCGTGGCTGCACCTGGGGGGTGGGGGTGGGGCATGCCACCTAATGATCAAGCCCTATAATTAGCTTCTCATTAGAGCTGTGACGGTGATGTGTGCTGTCTAAAATCCAATGTTGTGGGTAGAGAGAATGAGTTTGTGACTAGGAGAGACTAAACTTCTGTTTTCCTTACCCAGTATAAATATATATATATATATTTAATCTATTTTTATTAGAAGTTTTTCTGCTCTTTCTTACATAAAAGAACCCCCCCAAGCATGCATCTTTCATGTGTGTAAATAATTCATTTCTGGGCTAATTTCAAAAGAATCCCAATATTGCTGTATAGAGAGAGAACTAGCTTGCACATTTTAGGTCTGTGAAATTTTGTGAGACTTTTCCTGCACTGGACAGTAAAAAAAATAAATAAATAAAGACAAAAACAAATTTTAAAAAATTTTAAAGCCACAAAAAAAGGCACATAGGGAATTATGTCAAATGTGTTTGTGTCCTTAGGCAAAGCTGTGGGAGTCTTGAAATGTCACAGTAGTAAATAACTTATTACTTTTTGACAAATTCTTTTTTCTGTTGGAACACTGAATTCTTCTGTGCATATGTATATATGAATACAAATTGAAGGCCTCTACCTCCTGGAGTTATACAACTTGGCTTGTTTACCTCCACATGCTGATGATGACTATTTTTTTTTTTTTAAGTTCAATGTGGAGACTTGAAACTTGAATGTCCCTTCCAACTTTTATATTAAAAATAAAAAGACAAGAAAATTGAAGATCGTTTTTCACCTGTACAAGGAATACTAATGGATCGTCTTAAAATTGGTCTAGGAAAAAACCTTGGTGTGTGTTATGGACAATTAACTGTTAAAGTTATTGTAAGTTATCTGTATTTAGCAGAGTATTTTCATCTTGAGTGATCTGAGCTGAATTTGAAGACTATTAATAAGTTATGTTTGGAAGTTTTAACTTCAATGAAGTAATTATTTGCTGTGAAAGAAACAAACATTGAATTACTAAACAAAGATGGTGCAATATCTTTGTTTTTTTTTTATGAGGCTCCTGAGAATCAACCCAACTGAAGCATTTCAATTCACTTGAATGAGAAACGTGTTTAGTATCAAAAGAGCCCAAGAAGACACTGGTGTGAAAGGTACAATCTCAGAGGTTGGTCAATTACCGTGGCACACTTACTGGTCACTTTGTACAATGTAGATTTGAAGTACAGTGGTGAAAACATTAAATGTGACATTTGAAAAAGATGTGTCATCTGTTGTCTTTAAATTCTTTTCCTTTGTTTTCTCTTCAGCACAGCTTTTATTCCTGATTTTGCAGTTTTAAGACATTTCCTATTTATATTTTTATTTTGATCTTTGAGGAAATTAGTTGTGGTTTTTAAAATTCTTCCCAGAAACTTTACATTGCCAAAAATATATCAAAAACTTAGTTAAGTAATATTAAAGATATTGTGAGTCAAATATATATAATTTGAAAGTCTTCCCAGACCTTAGTGTGTCTAATCCAACGGTTTTCAAGCTTTTTTTTTTTTTTTTTTTTTGAGCAAAGAACCCTATTTTCATGTGAGATTAAATTTCTATACACTGGAGCCCAAAACATTAAATAAATAAACTGGATGAAACAGACTGCCAAGGACTTGACCTCACCCTTCTCTTCCTTTCTGCTTCCTGCCCCTGGCAGCCCAAAGGTAATTCCAGCGAAGGAAGAAGTCCCAGCTGGGGTGCCTGGGGCTCAGTCAGCTGAGCATCTGCCTTCAGCTCAGGTCATGATCCCAGGGTCCTGGGATCGAGTCCTGCATCGGGCTCCCTGCTCAGCAGGGAGTCTGCTTCTCCCTCTCCCTCTGCTGCTCCCCCTGCTTGTGCTCTCTTGTTCTCTCTGTCAAATAAATAAAATCTTTTTTGGGCGCCTGGGTGGCTCAGTTGGTTAAGCGACTGCCTTCGGCTCAGGTCATGATCCTGGAGTCCCTGGATCGAGTCCCGCATCGGGCTCCCTGCTCGGCAGGGAGCCTGCTTCTCTCTCTGACCCTCCCCCCTCTCATGTGCTCTCTCTCTCTCTCTCATTCTCTCTGTCTCAAATAAATAAATAAAATCTTTAAAAAAAAAAATAAATAAATAAATAAATAAATAAATAAAATCTTTTTTAAAGGGGGGGTGGTGGGGAGAAGTCCCAGCTGGATGGTGGTATAATTACGACCTGACGCCAGACTGCCTAACTTCAGAATACCTTCCCTGTGGCGGATAAGGCAACATGACTCTTGAGTTTGTAGATGGTATGTATTTCCCCCATCCTTCCTTGATTTAGCAAAATGAATGGATTTTTTTCCTGACATGGAGGGAATTGGCTGTTCTAACTCATATAAATTAATACACATACACAAAGTAGTTTGTTCATCCAATAAACTTTTGAATACCTACTGAGTGCAAGAATTACTTATAAGGACACCTTGTTAATATCAATAGTGCTTGAATAAGAAAACTAGTTTTCATCACTTACAAGAGAATTATAAATTGCACAACAAATTTTTTTTTTTTAAGATTTTATTTATTTATCTGACAGAGACATAGCAAGAGAGGGAACACAGCAAGGGGAGTGGGAGAGGGAGAAGCAGGCTTCCTGCGGAGCAGGGAGCCTGATGTGGGGCTCAATCGCAGGACCCTGGGATCATGACCTGCGTGGAAGGCAGATGCTTAACGACTGAGTCACCCAGGCGCCTCTACAACAAATTCTTCACAGATAAATATTAGAGAAAATATATTGACCTATTCCCACTGAAACCTGCTCAGCTAACCAAGGGATGTATGCCTCGTTTTTTTTTTAATTGTTGATAATTGCAAAAATGTGGAATTTCTACAGCCAGTGGAATCAGTATGGACCGGTAAGTCAGGGCTCTCATCAGCTGCAATTTGTTTGCACTTTAGGTATAAGGACCCAGAAGATGGAGGGTAATGTCTTGTGATAGTTCATAAGGTTTGGAATTTTTATTTTGTTTTTCTTCTATGGTATATCATTTAAAATACTACTCTTATATTAAAGAACAGAATATGACATTTGCATGAAATTTGAAATAAAGGCCGCTTTGGGGGAGCTGTTTCCTACTATGCTCTCAGGAACGTCTAAACAGCATGGGTAGTAAATGAGAACTTTGAGGCTCCTCTCCTTCCTTAAATGGTCTTTCCTCGGCTTCCGTAACACCACTGTTTCTCTCCCTTCTCAGGGGCCACAGTCCCCTATACAGGCTCCTTCCTCTGCTTCATCTTCACAGTGTTGTGTTCCCTGGGAGCCAGCGATCAGTCCTGAATCCTGGCTTCTCTTCACGCTCTAAAGCCACACGTTCTTGACTTGGCTTCTTGGTAGAATCACCTGGAGAATTATCAGAAGTTCCAGTGCATAGGCTGCACCTCAGACCAGTTAAATCAGAATCTCTCTGGAGACAGGTCAGGCATCAGTTTTGTGTTGTCATTTTTTTGGTTTTTAAGATCTCCAGTTGATTCCAATGTCCAGCTAAGATTGCGATTCACTGTTGGCTACTCTCATCTTGTGACCTCATCTGCCCTCAATGAGCATGAGAGAATGAACCCAAATCTCTTACTATATACCCAGACTTTTCTGCTAGGTGCCTATTAGAAATTTCCACTTGGTTATCTTATAGGCATCTCAGACATGTCAAAAACTGAAATTAATAATGTTTCCCACACAACTTTATTATTAAATCCTTCTCACTTTTCCATACGGGTTCTTTTTTCCCCCTTCCCAGACTAGGGCCATCCTTAGCATATAATGAGTAATTGTGGAAGAGAAAGGAATTGTATGTTTGGGGGCAAGAGGGACAGAGTTGGGAGCTGGCCCAGGCTATAGCACCCTCTCTTCACATTAGGTTAGGACCTGTGCCAGAGTGGTACTCTTGGCATCATGGCACCAGGTTTTCCTTTTTTGGCAGGGGAGGTGGAAGAGAATGGCTCAGGCTACAGTGTTCCATCTGCTCCCTTCCCCTAAATCCTGGGCCAGGGCTTCACCATCCACCCCGTTGCTTAAGCCAGAAATCAGAGTCCTCCTCACTCCCATCTTCACTCCAGAATTCATGCACATTTTTCATTCCATTCTTTAATATTCTTTTATCTTAATGTTCTAAATTACATGCCATAAAAGAAAAATAAAACTTTCCCAGTTGATGAGTTAGATGGCTATTGAATCTTGTTTTCCATTTTGGAAATCAGGGCTGAATTGGAAGAGACTGCTACTACTTGCTGAACTTAACATCTGGTTTCTCCTCTCTCAAGATTAAAATATTTTGAGAATCAAACCCATAAGTGATGACATTTTGCCTACACATTTTTTATATATGTGTCAGGTGTACAGCTCTATAATTCAACATCTGTATACACTACAAAGTGATCACCAGCAAAAGTGAAGTTACCATCCATCACCATACAGTTGCCCCGCTTCACCCGTTTCGCCCACCCCCTAACCATTAGTGTGTTCCCTGTATGTTTTTGTTTTGTTGTTTTTAGACTCCACATGAGTGAAATTATATGGCATTTGTCTTCATCTGACTTACTTTGCTTAGCATAATACATTCAAGGTCTATCCATGTCACAAATTGAAAGATTTCATTCTTTTTTATGGCTGAGTAGTATTCCATTGTATAAATATACCACATCATCTTGATCCATCTATCTGTGGACACTTAGGTTGTTTCTATATCTTGGCTATTGTAAATAATGCTGCAATGAACATAGGAGTGCATATATCTTTTCAAATTAGTGTTTTCATATTTGTCAGATAAATACCTAGAAGTGGAATAGCTGGGTCATGTGGTAGTTCTTAATTTTTTGAGGACTCTCCATAGTATTTTCAGTAGTAGTTGCACAAATTTACAATCCCACCAAAAATGTACAAGGGTTTCCTTTTCCCCACATCCATTCCAACACTTATTTCTGTTGTTTGTTTTTTTTTTAATAATAGCCATTCTAATAGATGTGAGATGATACCTCATTGTGGTTTTGATTTGCATTTCCCTAATAATTACTGACGTTGAACAACTTTTCATGTGCCTTTCAGATCCTCTGCCAATTTTTTAATTGCATTGTTTTTCTGTTGAGTTGTATGAGTCCTTGTATATTTCAGCTGTTAACCCCTTATCACATAACTGGTTTGTAAGTATCTTCTATTCAGTAGATTGCGTTTTTGTTTTGATGATGGTTCCTGTTGCTGTGCAGAAGCGTTTTAATTTATTTTTGCTTTAGTTTCCCTTGCCTTTGGTGTCTGATGCACAAAGATGCTGCTAAAACCAATGTCAAAGAGTTTACCACTTGTGTTTTCTTCTCGGAATTTTATGGTTTCAGGTCTTAGATTCAAGTCTTTAATCAGTTTTGAGTTAATTTTTTTATCTGGTGTAAGATAGTAGTCTAGTTTCATTCTTTTGCATGTGGCTGGTACAGTTTTCCCAGCACTGTATTGAAGAGACTATCCTTTTGTTATTATATGTTCTTGGCTCCTTTATCATAGATTAATTGTCCATGTATGTGTGAGTTTATTTCTGGGCTCTTGATTATGTTCCATTGATCTCAGTGTCTGTTTCTGTACAAATACCATACTGTTTTGATTACTATAGCTTTGTAGTATAGTTTTAAATCAGGGAGCCTGATACCTCCAACTTTATTGTTCTTTCTCAAGATTCCTTTGGCTATTCAGGATCTTTTGTGGTTCCATACACATTTTAGAATTATTTTAGTTCTGTGAAGTATGCCATTGGAATTTTGATAGGTATTGCATTGAATCTGTAGATTGCTTTGGGTATTATGGACATTTTAACAAAATTGATTTTTCCCATCTACGGACACAGAGTATCTTTCCATCTGTTTGTGTCCTCTTCAGTTTCTTTCATCAGCATCTTACAGTTTTCATTATACAAGTCTTTCACTTCCTTGGTTTAATTTATTCCTAGGTAATTTATTCTTTTTGATGCAATTGTAAATGGTATTGTCATTCTTTTTTTAAGTTTTTATTTTTTTAACTAATCTCTACACCCAGTGCAGGGCTCGAACTTAACAACCCCGAGATCGAGTTGCATGCTGTACCCACTGAGCCAGCCAGATACCCTGGTATTGTTTTCTTAATTTCTCTTTCTGACGTCTGGTTATTGGTGTATAAAAATGCCACAGATAGGGGGGTGGGAGGATGGGTTAGCCTGGTGATGGGTATTAAAGAGGGCACGTTCTGCATGGAGCACTGGGTGTTATGCACAAACAATGAATCATGGAACACTACATCCAAAACGAATGATGGAATGTATGGTGATTAACATAACAAAAAAAAATAAAAGAAGAGAACAAAACTTTAAAAAAAAAAAATGCCACAGATAGGGGCACCTGGGTGGCTGTCGGTTAAGCATCTGCCTTTGGCTCAGGTTGCTTCTCCCTCTCCCACTTCCCCTGCTTGTGCTGTCTCTCTTGTCAAATAAAACCTTTAAAAAAAAAATGCCACAGCTATCTGTATATTGATTTTGTATCCTACAACCAAATAATTGTTATTCTAATTGTATTTTTGGTAGATTCTTTATACATACATATATATATCTCTTTATACATACATACCTATACATATGTATGTATATATATTCATGTCATCTATAGATAGTGGCAGTTTTACTTCTTCCTTTCCAATTTGGATAACTTTTTCTTTTTCTTACCTAATTGCCATGGCTAGGACTTCCAATACTATGTTGAATAAAAGTGGCATCCTTGTCTTGTTCTTGATCATAGAGGAAAAGTTTCCAGTTTTCACCATTGAATATGATGTTAGCTATATGATCCTCATATGTAACACTTTCTTATGAGGTACATTCCCTCTATACCCACTCTGTTGAGAGTTTTTATGATAAATAGATGTTGAATTTTGTCAAATGCTTTTTCTGCATCTATTGAGATCATACGATTTTTCTTTTGTTAATGTGGGATATCACATTGATTTGCAGGTGTTGAACCATCCTTTCATCCCACTTGATCATGGTACATGATCCTTTTAATGTATTTTTGGACTTGGATTGCTAATATTTTGTTGAAGATTTTTTTATCTATGTTCATCAAGGATATTGGTCTGTAATTTTCTTTTTTTGTGGTGTCCTTGTCTGGTTTTGGTGTAAGGGTAATGCTGGCCTTGTAACATGTGTTTAAAATCTTTCCCTCCTCTTCAGTTTTTTTGAGGACTTTGAGAAAGATCAGTATTAAATTTTTGAGTGTGTGGCAGAATTCTCCAGTGAAGCTGCCTGGTCCTGGACTTTTGTTTGTTGGGAGATTTTTCGTTACTGCTCCATCCTCCTTACTATTAATCCATCTATTCACATTTTCTATTTGTTCATGATACAATCTTGGCAGATTGTATGTTTCTAGGAATTTTAATTAACATATAATGTATTATTGGTTTCAGAGGTAGAGGTTAGTGATTCATCAGTCTTACATAATATCCAGTGCACATTACATCACATGCCCTCCTTAATGTCCATCACCCAGTTACCCCATCTCTCCACCTCCCTCCCCTCCAGCAACCCTCTAGGAATTTTATTTTTAAGATTTTATTTATTTGTCAGAGAGAGAGTTCAAGCAGGGGGAGTGGCAGGCAGAGGGAGAAGCAGGCTCCCCGCTGAACAAGGAGCCCGATGCAGGACTTGATCCCAGGACCCTGGGATCATGACCTGAGCCCAAGGCAGACGCTTAACTGAGCCACCCAGGTGTCCCTGTTTCTAGGAATTTATCCAAATTTTTTTTTAGGTTGTCTGGTTTGTTGGTGTATAATTGTTCTCCCTACATTTTTAAGTGACTTTATCAGTAAATGAACAATGCCCAGAATTTTGGAAAAAAGTGGTAAATTGCTGTTGGTAGAGCTTTTAACAAGTAGACCTTCTTGCTATGAGGTCAGCATCTATGTTAGGTAGCAGACTTCAGAGGTCTGTGATCCAGTGGTCAGTTTCCTCATGTGTCGGGGAAATACTCATCAAAGATAATCTAAAGAAAGATGGATTTATTTTAAATTTTATTTTGATAATAACACTGATTTTTTAGAGCTCATCATCCTCACAGCCAACTTATCTTCATCCAGGTCTTAATTGCAGCAACTATATCATGGTTTTTAAGAATGAACAGCTTTAAAGAGGGCATGTATTGAATGGAGCACTGGGTATTATACGCAAACAATGAATCATGGAACACTACATCAAAAACTAATGATGTAATGTATGGTGATTAACATAACATAATAAAATAAAATTTAAAAAAAAGAATGAACAGCTTTAGAGTCTTTGAGAATGCTTATCCTTGAGGAGAAAAATCTTTTTTTTTTTTTTTAAAGATTTTATTTATTTGACAGAGAGAGACACAGTGAGAGAGGGAACACAAGCAGGGGGAGTGGGAGAGGGAGAAGCAGGCTTCCTGCAGAGCAGGGAGCGCGATGCGGGGCTCGATCCCAGGACCTGGGATCATGACCTGAGCCGAACCCTTAACAACTGAGCCCCCCAGGCACCCTGAGAAGAAAAATCTTGTACAGACAATATTGTGGGTTCCTTTTAAAAACGATATTGGTTGTGTGTGTGTCTTAGTATTACATTCACATGGTACAACGTACAAAACGACAGTAAAAAGGGAATCATTCTCCCTAAAGTCAAACCACCATTTCCAGTGTCCGTGGATCATTCCAGAGGTACTCTGCATAATCAAGCTTATGTATTTTTATAGGAATGATAGCATAATCTGCACACTCTCTTGCATCTTGCCTTTTTCCATGTGATATATGTGGAGATTGTTCCACATGAACACACACAGAGCTAATGCTTTTAATTTGAGCCACTATTTTATTATGAAGGTAAACAATGAATAACTTGAATTAATTGCCCCTTGTCCATGTTTTTATCCTTTGTCATGACATTGTTTTCCATGAGGACAAATAATTCAGGGTAGAACCAACTAACCCAATTTTCCCCCCAGGTAAGCCATTGCTCATATATATAGTAGTACATGTCCTTTAAATCATTTTTTATTTTATTACAGATTTTCTTAAAAGACAAGTATTCAAGCCACATTTTTTTTCTTAACTAACCATTTTCCATCTCACTAAACACACTGAGGCATTTAGTTGTATAAACTCTTAACTTGACAAGTTCAGATGCTGGCCCTGTCTACTCCTTTTTCTCTACCTTTTTTCATTCCATCGTGTTTGCCAAAACTCGTATCATTCAAGAGTTCTTCAGTTATTTTACCAACAAGGGCCTTAAAAATTAACATGTCTTCACATACATCATCATGCATACGGCAAATAAAGGCCAATAGAATGACCACATCTTTAATACCCATATTCTCAGCTAACTATCAAGAATCAGGTGAAGCTGAGTTTTGCAACCAGTTGTGTTCATGTGTCTGTTTAAGTACAGCAAAAATACTTTTATTTCCAGCAATATAGATGATCTGATATTCTAAAAAACAAGCTCTATTAAACACCTAGGAATTCTTGATGAAATATAACAGTAAATAGGCAAGCTTACAGAAAGAGGGAAATCTTTAAGGACCAAAACCAAAGTACTGGGGCCACTGCTTCCCTAAGGCCATTTGCCAACTGGTAAAAAATATAGCAGCTAACACTAAAGCTAATATTTATCAACTGATTATAATATGCCAGGCCCTCCTTTAAGTACCATACAAATACTAACTGTATAACAACCCCATAATGTGGGTACTATTATTAGCCCCTTCTTTCAGAGGAAGAAACAAATTCAAAGAAACACATTAGAATCTTGGCTAGTAACTACATGGGAGACAGGAGATACAACCTTGAGCAAGATATGGAATTAAAAATCAGATTCCCACATATAGCTGAACTATTCAAAGAGCTATTCCCTCAGTGAAAGGAAAAAAAACAAAGTCCCGCCTGCCACAAGGAAATGTGTCTGTTACAACCTTAGCTCTTGGTAGGAAAGTAGACTTCCACAAGAATACTAAACCACAAGTTTACCCATACACATCATTTAGAGTTCAGATTTATGCTACCATGGAAGCCTCGGGAATGCAAATCAGAATATTAAAGTGGCTCTCAGTTAATAGTGCCCTGGCGTGCCTGGCAAAAGCAAGCATAGGTGCTCTTTTGGGGATGCATACTTAACTGAAACCTCAAAAGGGTTCCAGTAGATAAAACCCACCCAAATTTGAGCTCACAACCCAAAGTAACAAAACAAGGAAGTAAGCCACTATACATGAGTGGCTATTAAAAACTAAGTAGTAAAGATACTGGAAGTACAAGATGCAGAATACAAAATGATTATGCTTTAAAATATTAAGAGAAATGAAGGTATAATGTTGTACTTTAAAAAAAAAAAAAAAAGGCAGGGGCGCCTGGGTGGCTCAGTCAGTTAAGCATCCGACTCTCGATTTCAGTTCAGGTAATGGTCTCAGGGTTGTGAGATTGAGCCCCACATCGAACTCTGCGCTGGGTGTAGAGCCTGCTTAAGATCCTCTCCTTCGGGTGCCTGGGTGGCTCAGTCGTTAAGCGTCTGCCTTCGGCTCAGGTCATGATCCCAGGGTTCTGGGATCGAGCCCCGCATCGGGCTCCCTGCTCGGCGGGAAGCCTGCTTCTCCCTCTCCCACTCCCCCTGCTTGTGTTCCCTCTCTTGCTGTGTCTCTCTCTGTCAAATAAATAAATAAAATCTTTAAAAAAAAAAAATCCTCTCCCTCTACCTCCCCGCTCTCTCCCTCTCTTAAAAAAAAAAAAAAAAAGCCAAACAAGAAATAAAAGTCATTGAACTATAACCAGGCAAATTTGAAAAATAATAAATGTAATCAAATGAAAAAAAAGTCATTGAAAGTAAAAATAGAATGGATAAGTTAAACAGATCAATTGAACACTGCCAAAGACAACAAACTAAAATTTGTGAAAGATTACCAAGAATACATTACCTAGTATACAGCAGAAACACACAAATATGCACAGGAAATAATAAAAGACATTAAGAGACTTGGGGAATAGAGTGAAAAAGATTGAATCTGTATAAAATGGGAGTTCCAAAGAACAGAAGGGAGGCAAAACTAAATAATAATTGAAAATGTTCTAGATTTCATCATAGTAGGGAATCACTGGATTTAGGAAGCACACAAATCATAAGCAGGATAGACAACGCGTTCTAGTGGGACTGCAGGATGATGAAGCGGTCTTAAATGTGACAAAGAAAAATTGCCTAAAATGAATAACATTGAAAACTTGACTTCTCAACAGCAACAACTTAAGCTGGAAGACAAAAGAATGATATAGTCAAAGTTTTGAGAAGAAATAAATGTTAACCTAAAATTATAAACTGTCATTTAGTGCGAGGACTTAAAGATATTTTCAGAACAAAAATTCAGTTTACTATGAATAGATCATTACCAAAGAATGTACTAAAAGAAGAAGAAAAAGAATAAGCAGATCTCCAAGAATGGTGAATAAAGAAATTGGTGAACATGTGGGGAAAACTAAGCAAATGCAGATCGCATAGAGCAATAATAATAACGTCTAGTTGGGAGGGGAATAAAATCAGATAGGGATTCTCTAAACTGGAATACACATACCTGTGGAGATAAATGAAAACTCTGGGATGTACAGAGGCATATCTCTTTTTTTTTAAGATTTTATTTATTTGTCAGAGACAGAGAGCACAAGCAGGGGGAACAGCAGGCAGAGAAAGAAGCAGACTCCCCGCTGAGCAAGGAGCCCGATAGGGGACTCCATCCCAGGACCCTGCGATCATGACCTGAGCCGAAGGCAGACGCTTAACCGACTGAGCCACCCAGGTGTCCCAAGGCACATCTATTTTTAAGAGTCAGCTTCAAGATGTTCCTGCCATCATTCTACAGGGTGTTCTCCACTTCCCCCTTCACAATCACCATTCTCCTGCTTCACAAAAGAAAGACATACTTCTTACACCATAATTATTACTGTGGTGCAATGACCCTTTGTGTAAAAAGCCTGGTTGCTAAGTAAAAGGGACAATATGAAACAGTTTTTGTTTAAAAAGCCCTCACCTCTTTCATCTCACTGCTGTCAAATAATACATCAATCCTGAGAGATAACTTCTCGAAAGTAAAGCAAAGAGAGCATTAGTAAGAAATATTGAGACTGGCAGAATTTTACTTCACTCAGGCAACAAATTCATACCACACAGCTCTGTCTTAAAATTCAGAAGTGAGAGGGTTTTTTATGGAAACATGTATAAAATGAAGCCAGACTTTTTCTAACAGAAATTAAATCTATTTTGACTGCTTGGTTTGCCAATAAGGACTTTCCAATCAGTTCATATGGTAGTCATTTTTTCCATAATTAGAATTAGCTGGAATCTGCAGCTACCAAGTTCTGACAAAAATAGGCAAAAGATTAAAAAATTATCAAAAAATATTGTACAAATGTTGGCAAGAATGTGAGAAGTTGGAACCCTTGTGCATGGCTGATGGGAGTGTAAAATGGCGCAGCCGCTATGGAAAAGTGTGGTGGTGGTTCCTAAAATTAGAATTATTTTTTGATCCAGTAATCCCATTTCTGGGTATATACACAAAAGAATTGAAAGCAGGGACTTAAACAGATATATGAACACCAATGTTCATAGCACTAATTCACAATAGCCAAAAAGTGCAAACAGCCCAAATGTCCATCCATGGATGAATGGATAAACAAAATGTGGTATGTGTGTGTGTATGTGTGTGTGTATACACATATGTATACATATACAATATATATATATACACACACACCATAGAATATTATTCAGGCTTTAAAGGGAAGGAAATGCTGATACATGATACATGGATGAGCCTTGAACACATTATGCTATATAAAATAAGCCAGACACAAAAGAAAAAACACTGTATAATTCTACTTATATGAGGTACCTAGAATAGTCAAATTCATAGAAGGTAGTATAGTGGGTACCAGGGTGAGGGAGGAGAGAGGGAGTGAGTGGGGAATGGAGAGTTAATGTTTCATAGGTATGGAACCTCAGTTTGAGATGATGAAAAAGTTCTGGAGATGGATAATGGTGCTCGCTGCACAACAATGTGAAAGTACTTAACGCCATTGAACTGTACAGTTAAAACGTTTAAAATGGTAAATTTTGTATATGTTTTACAATATACACTATATATATATATATATATATAAAGCTGTGCTGTCCCAGAAATAGAAAGATGTTTAATCATTAATTTGTCTCTTTTCTAAGTAATAAAATCATTTTAAGGATATAAAATAAATTAATTGTAAATTTAAGGGTTCACTTCTGGACTCTCAATTCTATTCTACAGATCTACATATCTGTCTTTATACCAATTACTACAGTGCCTTGATTTTTGTACCTTTACAGGTAGTTTTGAAATCAGGAAGTGTGTGTCCTCCAACTGTGTTCATTTTCAAGAGTATTTTGGCTCTTCTGAGTCCCTTGCATTTCCATATGAATTTTAGGACCAGCTTGTTAATTTCTGCAGAGGCCAGCTGGGATTTTGATAAGGATTGCACAGAATCTGTAGATCAGTTTGGGGAATATGCCATGTTAACCATATTAAATCTTCCAATCCATGAACATAGGATGTCTATCCATTTATTTAGCTTTTCTTTCAGTTCTTTCAAGGTTTTGTAACTTTACGTTTACAAGTCTTATGCTTCCTTTCCTTTGTTAAATTTATTTCTGATGGAAATTTCTTTTTGTTTTTTTAAGATTTTATTTATCTATTTGACAGAGAGACAGCTAGAGCAGGAACACAGGCAGGGGGAGTGGGAGAGGGAGAAGCAGGCTTCCCGCAGAGCAGGGAGCCCAATGCGGGGCTCGATCCCAGGACCCTGGGATCATGACCTGAGACGAAGGCAGACGCTTAACGGCTGAGCCACCCAGACACCCCTCTGACAGAAATTTCTTAATTTTTGATGAAATTTTCTTAATTTCATCTTCAGATTATTTATTACTAATCTATAAAGATACAATTGATTTCTGTATATTGATACTTATCCCAGAACCTGGCTGAACTCATTGATTAGTTCTAATAATTTTTTTATGTATTCCCCTTAGGATTTTCTAATAAAGTTTAATGTTCTCTGGGAAAACACTGCAATCCCCAAAATTTTATATAAAGCTATTGTTTTTTTTTTCCTGAGGGTAAAACAGAATAATGAAAAGTTTCCAGTTATGTTTAAAAAAAAAAAAAATGATGGGGCGCCTGGGTGACTCAGTCGTTAAGCGTCTGCCTTCGGCTCAGGTCATGATCCCAGGGTGCTGGGATCGAGCCCCGCATCGGGCTCCCTGGTGGGAAACCTGCTTCTCCTTCTCCCACTCCCCCTGCTTGTGTTCCTTCTCTCGCTGTGTCTCTGTCAAATAAATAAATAAAATCTTAAAAAAAAAAAAGAAATGATGATGCCATTTAATAAGGAAACTTTTTTTTTTTTTTTTAAGTAGGCTCCACACCCAGCATGGAGCCCAGCACGGGGCTTGAATTCACGACCCTGAGATCAAGACCTGAGCTGAGATCAAGAGTCATACACCTAACACTGAGCCACCCACGTACCCCAAGGAAATCTTTTGTTTGTTTGTTTGTTTTAAGATTTTATTTATTTATTTGAGAGAGAGACACAGAGCACAAGCGAGGTGAGGAGCAGAGGGAGAAGCAGACTCCCCGCAGAGCAGGGAGCCCGATGCGGGGCTCCATCCCAGCACCCTGGGATCATGACCTGACCTGAAGGCAGACACTTAACCAACTGAGCCACCCAAGTGCCCTGTTTTTTGTTTTATTTTTTTCATTTTGGGGAGCAGTCAGGCATCGCTATCTCTGTCTTGCCAAGAACTTTTTATTTCAAGATGTCAAACCTATTAAAAAGTAGAAAGAAACAGTACCATTGACCCTTGAACAACATAGGTTTGAGTTGTGGAGGTCCATTTATATGTAGATTACAGTACAATATTATTAACGTATTTTCTCTTAGGATTTTCTTAACACTTTCTTTTCTCTAGCTTACTTTATTGTAAGAATATAGTATATAATACATAGATAAAATATGTGTTAATCGACTATGTTATCAGTAAGACTTTCAGTCAACAGCAGCTTATTAAGTTTTGGGGATTCAAAAGTTATACAGATTTTCAACTGCCTGGTGGGGGGGTCAGCACCCCTAACTCCAGATTGTTCAAGGGTCAACTGTATAATGAAAACCAAATACCCTTCACCTAGATTCACCAGTATGAAACATTTGCCACATTTGCTTTATTAGTCTATACACAAATATGTCTTCATTTATGTATATAAATATATGTACTTTTTAAAATTTTTGCTGAAACACTATGAAACTTCACCCCTAATGTATCCCCCCAAAGCAAGGACATTATCCTAAATAACTGTAGTTCTATCAGACCTAAGAAATTTAACAATTGGTATTTTACCTAATATCCAGGACATACCCAATTTCTTTAATTCCCCTCAAAATTTTATTTATAACTGGGTTCCCCCCACCACCACCACCAATTCAGGATCTAGCCCAGGATCATGTCTTGCATTTGGTTGTCATGTCTCTTTAGGATCCTGTAATAGGAGAGGCTTTCTGCCTTTTCTTTTTCATGGCATTTGGCATTTATGAAAGTGCAAAACCAACTGTCTTGTAGAATGTCCTACAAAGATTTGGATTTTTCTGATTGTTTCCTCATGATTAGATTCAGGTTACAGAATCCTGGAAAGACTATTATTACAGAGGTGATGCAGTATACTTCCCATTCCATCAAATCAGGAGGCACAACGTTTGTCCCATTTTGGGTGATACTAAGTTTGATCCTTTGATCAGGTTGTGGTTGCCAGATCTCTCCATTGTAAAAGTACCCTTTCCCAACTGAAAGCTTTTCCCCTAAGGTCAGGAACACGGCAGGGATGTCCACCATCACCACTGCTATTCAACATAGTACTAGAAGTCCTAGCCACAGCAATCAGAAAACAAAAAGAAATAAAAGGCATCCAAATCGGCAAAGAAGAAGTCAAACTCTCACTCTTTGCAGATGATATGATACTTTATGTGGAAAACCCAAAAGACTCCACCCCAAAACTGCTAGAACTCATACAGGAATTTAGTAAAGTGGCAGGATATAAAATCAACGCACAGACATCAGTGGCATTCCTATACACCAACAACAAGACAGAAGAAAGAGAAATTAAGGAGTCGATCCCATTTATAATTGCACTCAAAACCATAAGATACCTAGGAGTAAATCTAACCAAAGAGGCAAAGAATCTGTACTCAGAAAACTATAAAATACTCATGAAAGAAATTGAGGAATACACAAAGAAATGGAAAAACGTTCCATGCTCATGGATTGGAAGAACAAATATTGTGAAGATGTCAATGCTACCTAGAGCAATCTACACATTTAATGCAATCCCTATCAAAATACCATCAACTTTTTTCAAAGAAATGGAACAAATAATCCTAAAATTTGTATGGAACCAAAAAAGACCCTGAATAGCCAGAGGAATGTTGAAACAGAAAAGCAAAGCTGGTGGCCTCACAATTCCGGACTTCAAGCTCTATTACAAAGCTGTCATCATCAAGACAGTATGGTACTGGCACAAAAACAGACACATAGATCAATGGAACAGAATAGAGAGCCCAGAAATGGACCCTCAACTCTATGGTCAACTAATCTTCGATAAAGCAGGAAAGAATGTCCAATGGAAAAAAGACAATCTCTTCAACAAACGGTGTTGGGAAAATTGGACAGCCACATGCAGAAGAATGAAACCGGACCATTTCCTTATACCATACACAAAAACAGACTCAAATGGATAAAAAACCTCAATGTGAGACAGGAATCCATCAAAATCCTTGAGAAGAACACAGGCAGCAACCTCTTCGACCTCAGCCGCAGCAACTTCTTCCTAGAAACATTGCCAAAGGCAAGGGAAGCAAGGGCAAAAATGAACTATTGGGACTTCAACAAGATAAAAAGCTTTTGCACAGCAAAAGAAACAGTCAACAAAACCAAAGAACAACCGACAGAATGGGAGAAGATATTTGCAAATGACATATCAGATAAAGGGCTAGTATCCAAAATCTATAAAGAACTTATCAAACTCAATACCCAAAGGACAAATAATCTAATCAAGAAATGGGCAGAAGACAGGAACAGACATTTCTGCAAAGAAGACATCCAAATGGCCAACAGACACATGAAAAAGTGCTCAACATCACTCAGCATCAGGGAAATACGAATCAAAACCTCAATGAGATACCACCTCACACCAGTCAGAATGGCTAAAATTAACAAGTTAGGAAATGACAGATGTTGGCGAGGATGCAGAGAAAGGGGAACCCTCCTACACTGTTGGTGGGAATGCAAGCTGCTGCAGCCACTCTGGAAAACAGTAGGGAGGTTCCTCAAAAAGTTGAAAATAGAGCTACCCTACAACCCAGCAATTGCACTACGGGGTATTTACCCCAAAGATACAAATGTAGTGATTCGAAAGGGCACATGCACCCCAATGTTTATAGCAGCAATGTCCACAATAGCCAAACTATGGAAAGAGCCTAGGTGTACATGGACAGATGAATGGATAAAGAAGATGTGGTATATCTATACAATGGAATATTATGCAGCCATCAAAAAAATGAAATCTTGCATTTACAACGACGTGGATGGAACTAGAGGGTATTATGCTGAGCAAAATAAGTCAATCAGAGAGCACAAGTATCATATGATCTCAATGATATGAGGAATTTGAGAAACAAGACAGAGGTCACAGGGGAAGGGAGGGAAAAATGAAACAAGATGAAACCAGAGAGGGAGACAAACCATAAGAGACTCTTAATCTCAGGAAACAAACTGAGGGTTGCTGGAGTGGTGGGGGGTGGGAGGGATAGGGTGGCTGGGTGATGGACACTGGGGAGGGTATGTGCTATGGTGAGCGCTGGGAATTGTGTAAGACTGATGAATCACAGACCTGTACTCCTAAAACAAATAATACACTATATGTTAATTAAAAAGATAGTTAAAAAAAAAAAAAAGTACCCTTTCCCTTTGTAATTAATAAGTAATCTATGGAAAGGTACTTTGATTTTTTTTTTTAAGATTTTATTTATTTTTTGACAGAGAGAGACAGCCAGAGAGGGAACACAAGCAGGGGGAGTGCGAGAGGGAGAAGCAGGCTTCCTGCGGAGCAGGGAGCCCCATGCGGGACTCGATCCCAGGACCCTGGGATTATGACCTGAGCCGAAGGCAGATGCTTAACGACTGAGCCACCCAGGCACCCCTGGAAAGGTACTTTGAGACCACATTCCTCAACAAACTCATCCAGTGCCATCTATCAATGATCTTTCCATGAATGTTCTGAAACTGCCCCTAAAGGAAGCTGTGGCAAACACTGTTCATGGACCACTGAAATCTCTCTTTCCCTGGCACAAGATCAGACTACATTCCCAAGCCCCTGGTGGCAACATGTGGGCACATCTAAATTCTCTCCACTGGAATGTCATTGGAAGGGATGTGTACCACTTCCAGGCCTAGGCCTTAGTATGATGGATATACTCCCTCCATGCTTTCTTTCTACTTACTAACTAGAACCTATGGCCACCTGGCCTTGACCATGGAGATAACAATGCCTTAGAGCAGGAATCAGTCAACTACAACCACCACGGGTCAAATCAGGCCCAGTGCCTGTTTTTGTAAATAAAGTTTTATTGGAACATGGCCACATTTGCTCATATACATATTTTCTGTAGTTGCTTTCACATAATAAATGGCGTGGCCGACAAAGCCTAAAATATTTATGGCCTGGCCATTTGCAGTACATGTTACAGTACAGTACAAGTTGGCCCGCCCCGGCTGCAGTATATAGTAGGCACTTGATGAGCGAGCAATGTTAACGCTCCCATTACATGGGCCCCTTGACTTCCCCCACCAGATGTATTTGAAACCCATCTAATCTTGAAAAAAAAAGCCTGACCCTAATACCTCCCGCTCTTTCCTTTTTTAACTGTTAAGCTTCTAGAAACACGCTCTAGTTATACAAATTCCAGGGTCTTGCTTCCAGCCCTCTCCCACACATCAGTCAGCCCACCTTGCGCATTAGGGCCAGACGCATCTTCCTGCAACATGATTGTCATCCCAATCTGCCTTGCTCAAGATCTCCCACTGTCTACTGCCCTGACATCAAACCTAACGGACTCTTAGCTTTCCAGACCCAGTAATCTGACCCTTCCTCCCCAAATCAAACTTAGCTCCACTCCTACCTGACAACCAGAGCTGGGACAAGCGTGAGGTGAGGGAGATATTCCCCAAGGCACAAAACTTAGGTGGTACCAAAAACTCAGTAATCAGGATAGATAATATCTTAATGCAGTATTTTTTTTAAAAAATCAAAATTAAGGGGCGCCTGGGTGGCTCAGTCGGTTAAGCATCTGCCTTCGGCTCAGGTCATGATCGCAGGGTCCTGGGATCGAGTCCCGCATCTGGCTCTGTGCTCAGCGGGGAGTCTGCTTCTCCCTCTGCCTCTGTGATCGCTTTTGCTCTCTCTCAAATAAATCCTTTAAAATATAAAAATAAAAATTGGGGCGCCTGGGTGGCTCAGTTGGTTAAGCGACTGCCTTCGGCTCAGGTCATGATCCTGGAGTTCCAGGATCGAGTCCCGCATCGGGCTCCCTGCTCAGCAGGGAGTCTGCTTCTCCCTCTGACCCTCCCCCCTCTCATGCTCTGTCTCTCATTCTCTCTCAAATATATAAATAAAATCTTTAAAAAAAAAATAAAATATAAAAATAAAAATTAATGCAAAAGATCCATGAACAACAAAATATCCAAATTTTAAACAAAGTCTTTGAGAACTAACTTGCACCCACTCTGCCCCTCCATCTACGTTCACGGGGTCTTGGACATGAAAAGGAGGTAATCACTCAAAACTCCACAAAACCCACAGATCTCAAGAGAGATCATTCTGAATCTTCCCCTCCCACAGCCCCCTTGCTACACCCCCAGCACCACCAGAATCTTAGCTTTTGTTAATGAACGTGTAAGGTTTTGGCTTCGAGGTGTGAAGCCATCCGCAGATCCTAGAGCCACAGTGGCTTCCTGGGTCTTAGCATTTTCCATTAGCAGGTGGCAGTGTCCACGAGCCAGGAGGCTTTCGTACACAGTTCACTCAACAATGACTCTGGCTTTGTGTTAGTGAAATGGCAGATACGGAACCCACAGTCCAGCAGGAAAGGTGTGTGGGGACACAGAGTCAGATCAGTGTGGCTCAGAGTGAGAGGAACAGACGTGTCCCAGAGAATGCCGCCAAGGCTCAGAGACGGCAGCAACACCACCAAACAGAGACCAGCAGGGGAGGAGGCCTTTGGGCCTTCAGATACGCAGGGAAGGGGGGGTGGGAGCTGCGAGAAGTGTGGGTGCATTTTAAGGAGAGGAAAAGTGAAACAAAAGCAGAGGAAAGAACTCTACAGTTGCTGCCAAACAGGAAAGCGGCGGGTCCCTCCTCTGAGCACCTCTCAGCTGGGGTTCCACTTCCAGCACTACTGGGCTAACGGCGTCCATCTCATCACAGTACAAATCATTTTCAAAAGGTGCTAAACATTGCCTCATCTCACTCAGAAAGACAGGGAAACTGCTTGGAGAACCCCCCCCCCCCCTTTTAAAAGTCAGTCTTTCACTTCACCCTTGCTTTGGGTGGGGGACTCTGCGGATTGATGAGCCATCCTCCCTCCTCCCTCCTCCCCAGGGCCATTTGCCTTCTACCACTTATCTGACCTCCAGTGAAGAGCTGCAGTTCCCCCGCTAAAGGAATTTCAAACATTAAGGCAGCAGCTGCACACTTTTTTTTTTTTTTTTTGGATAGAAAAGCCTTGCAGGGAAAGTGCTTGGCCTTGCAAGTCTTTATCTACAGATAACCAACTTGGCCGGGTGCGAGGTTTGCCGAGGATCAGTCACATTAGCAGCCGTACACTTACACATTCCCTGGGCAAACCCCAGCTTCGGGGCCCCACACGCCCTCCCCGGCCCCCCAGCAAGCAGTTCTAATCAGCACGCGGTGCAGCTGAAAGCCACTGCTGGGGCCCGGGCCGAGCACCCTGCTGCCAGGCCCCTCCGGAGTGGGTGTGGGAGTGTGTGTGTGTGTGTGTGTGTGTGTGTGTGTGTGTGTGTAGGGGGGCTCCACCTGCCCCTCCGGAGTGGGGTGTGCATGGAGGGGATGTGGGGGGGCTCCACCTGCCCCCGACAGGCTCTGGGCTGCCAGAACTCTGTGCTCTGACCGCGTTCAGCCACGAGTGCCCTTCATCCCTTGCACACCACACCAGAAGGAAGCTTCACCTCCCTCCCCTGCTATGCTCTCCTGCCACAGGCTCTGTCCCGCCGTCCTCCCTAGTGAACAGCCCCCTCCTCTCCAGAGCCCAAAGCCCTCCACACCCTCAGCCTTCACCTGCTGCAGGAACAGACACCTGGCTCCCTGCCCTCCCAGGTCTCGGCTTCCCCACGGCCCTCTCCAGTGGAGGCCGTTCATTTGTTCACACACCTGACCTGCGGGTTAGGAGGTGGGGTCACCGGCCTCCCTGCTCCCCAAGGCCACAAGCTCACCATTTCCTCTCCACTCTCTGAGGTTTAAGCCACGCCCCAGCCCGTGCCCACCTTCTCCTGGTCACTCCTCTTGGCAACAGGCTGACAGCCTTCTCTCCACCCAACTGCCACCACCGTCATCCTATGTGGTTTTCACCGTCCATCCATCGCACGCCCTGGCTCTCTGTCCCTTGACCCCATCTCCAAACACCTTCCCCCTCCTCTCCATTTCAGCCACACCTTCCCCTGCACAGAATCTCTTCCGACACCAGGAATTCTGACCTTGTGACATTGTGCCCCCTTGTCCTAATCTCCCCGCCTTCCGGCCCATTCATCCAGTGACGCCCACCATGCCGACCCTGCCTCCTTGGCCTCACACCCATTCCCTTTCCCACGCTCTCCCAGGCTGCCAGCCCCTCTGGTCCCACGCGGCCTCCTCCCTATCCAGCTTGAAGCGCATGCTCCCTCTTTGCAATCGCTCTCTCATCCAACGCCTCAAAATCACCAGTCTTTCTGAACCCCAACCCTGCATAAGTCAACAGCCTTTTTTGCTGAGCAGACCCCACCGTGGAGAAAAGCACACAGCCTAGGAGATCGGGCCTCCAGATCCATGGCCACCCACCTCAGCTGGGCCCTCTACACTGCCACCAGTTTCTCTGGCCCAGTCCCAAGGGGCCGACCCTGGGGAGCACAGAGCTCCTCTGACCTAACCTTAATCCTTCCATTCTCTCCAGCCCTTGGGGGCCTTGAGCCACATTTCCTGCTCCCTTCCTCCTATAGGGACAACCTCTCCCCCGACCCAGAAACTTAAAAAAGCATCTAAACAAGAAAGTGTTCTAGTCTCTCTCCTCTGAGAAATGAGTAAGTAAGCCCTGTATGGGGCACATCTCCCTCAAGCTACTCCCCCGGCTCTCTCCTCTCCTCCTAACCGGAGGTCTACACTCCCTGCCCTGCTGTCATCTGGCCCTGCCTCCACCACACCACAGATGCTCTCACAGGGCCACCACGGGGGCCATTCAGGGTTGCTCCGACAGGACTGAGCCCCCCCCCCACACACACACACACATACACACCCATGCTTCTGTGACATCACACTCCTGTTGTGCACCTGTGTCTCAGCCCGCTCCTCACACCACCCCTGAGGCTGGAGCTCCTCTAAGACCTCTTACGGGCCCTCTGCTCTCAACACTTCAACTCCCATCACACGCTATTGCCACACAAATCTACATCTCTAGACAGGTTCATCCAACTGCCTCCTAGACTTCTCCACTCAGAGGCTGCAGAGACCGCTGATTGTCAACGCAGCCAGAAACAGATTACTTTCTCTTCAACTCACTTCTCCTGTGTCCCACTGCTTAGTGAATGGCTGGGCCCAGCAGAGAGTTAAAGATCAGTATTTGCAGAATGAATAAATCCTCCCTCTTTCTTCACAGCCAATCACCAAGACCTGTCCATCGTCTTACTATATCCCTGTGCTTCTTGCTTAATTGAGGCTGGCTGCCTCCTAGGCAACGTTCGGAAGGCCCCGGGACCCCTCAATGCCTGCGGGACAGGGATCTTGCCGCTGTGCCCACGGCCCGTGAATGCCGAGCCACCGAGCGGATCACAACGCACTGTGCGGCCGGCCCTGGTCTGCGGCACCTCCGCGGCACTGCGAGCTCACCTCCAGAAGCGCCCGTGGCCCGGCCCACAGGAGCCGCTCAGTCAGCGCTTTAGGTTTGCGGTGAATGAACGGAGTACCGAGCGAAAGGGACCAGAGCGCGCCACGGAGTCGGCTGCCAGAGGCCCGGCGGGCGCCAGGCCCCCGCACGCCCGCTCAGTCCGCAGGTCGCGCGCCCGCCAGCCGTCCCACGCGGCGGGCGAGGAGCCCCGCCCCTGTCCCATGCGGCGCCCCCGGCGGCCAATAGAAATGGTCTGCGGGGCACCGCCTCGACACGCTATACACGGACGAGCCAATGGGCGCGCTCTGCGGCGAGCGCCGTTCCCGCCGCGGCTTCGCAGCCAGCCAATGGGAGTGGCCGGCGTAGCCCTCTAGGCGGCGGAGGGGGCGGAGCGGGCGGCCGGGGCGCGGAGTCCTGGGACGCTGTGCGGCGGCGGGCCCTCTTCCCACGTCGGCGGTCCCGGCGAGCGCGGCCTCGGCTCCTGCCCGGCGTAACCAACGGATGATGGGGGCTCTGGGCGCTCGGCGCGGCCTGGAGTGGCTACTGGGCCTCTACTTCCTCTCCCACGTCCCCATCACTCTGCTCCTGGACCTGCAGGTGGTGCTGCCGCGCGAATTCTACCCGGTCGAGGTGAGGGCGACGGTTGGTCGTGACCGCCGGTCGTCGAGTTTGGGGCTCCTGCGCGCCCTGCGGTTGTTGTACCCTGGCGTCCCCGAGACCTCCCCTCCTCCGCCCGAGCCCCCCCCCCCGCCCGCCCAGGGTTCTGGTTCTGCCCCCCTTTCCCTCCCGCCGTCCTTAGGTCCTGCCGGTGCCCCGGCCCCTCCTTACCGGTCAACTCGACGTTTTGCTTGGGGTTTTCTTTGCCCCAGACCCTTATGGGGCAGACACTTTGGTCCTTTTGAAGACAGTTCTTCCCTGGGTGTGTGTAAGGCCCCCACCCCCCACCTCTGGTCAGTGGTCAGTATTGGAGGGAGTAGAGATTGATGGTTTTGTTGCTTCTTTATGGGGAAATAATAATAAAATCCTTGAGTTATTCTCAGATTCTCTTTGAAAAAATGCCGAATCTTAACATCTGTTGTGTTGTTCTTCCCTAAATAGAAGGAATTTTCCCCTAGAACTAAAAAGTTTGCGGAGCTCCCATAATGGTTGGGCTAAAAATTGCCAATTAAATATATTCCTTGGTTTGAACCGATCAACACTAGGCAAAACTTACTATGAGACCATAAGGATTTAGTTTGACTTAGAACATGGAGAGGATGGGGAAGCATTTTGTAGTATCATTTGCAGCTGCGTAGCCTTGCTTCTGCTAAAATAAGGAAAGATGGGGAGCACCTGGGTGGCTCAGTCGGTTAAGCTTCCGCCTTCAGCTCGGCCCATGATCCCAGAGTCCTGGAGGTCGAGCCCCTTAGCGGGAAGCGGCTCCTCCTGCTTGTGCTCTCTCTCTCTCTCTGTCAAATAAGTAAAATCTTAAAAAAAAAATAAGGAAAGATAATCAGTCTGTGCTCTCATTCTTTTTTTTAAGAGAGAGCGAGCCTGATTGGAGAGGGGCAAAGGCAGAGAGAGAGAATCTTAAGCAGGCTCCACTCCCAGCGAGGAGCCCAACACAGGCTTGATCTGATGACCCAGAGATCATGACCCGAGCAGAAATCAAGATTTGGACGTTTAGCCAACTGAGCCACCCAGGCGCCCCTGTGCCCTCATTCTAAGGTAGGGAAGTACAGGTTTATTCAGTAGCAACTCCTCGTTTAGAAATCCCTGTGCAAAGGCCAGGTGAATAGTTTAGTGGATAGCAGTGATAGGTTGAGTCAAATATGAGTCAGGTATAAACCTTTTTTTGGGTCTTACCTAGTAAGAATAATTCTTACTAACGACCAGTTGCATGGTGAGATTTTAATGGGATTGAACTTGAATTTCTCTGAGTATGTGTTAATTACATTCACTTAAGTAATGGTAACATTTACTGTGTGCTTGCCATTGTTCTAAAGACCATGTACCTTAAGTCATTTTATCTCACCAATAGTGAGGTAAGTACTACAATTGGGAAACAAGTTGAGTGAGATTAAGCGCTTTGCCCAGAGCCAGGGATTGCGCCCCCCCACGTCCCATGCTCTTCCCTCGCCAGGGACCTGTGATTTGCCTTCCATCTGCCCTTAGTCCAGGCCTTGTTTTGGCATCACGTGGCTATTATGGGACTGTGGGCAGGTGCTTGGATCCTAATTGATTACTTCAAGAGCTGGCTGATTAGATTATTTTGAGTTTTGCTAATCTCATCCTGCAGCCCTCAGAAATGACCCGTGCTGTGTAGAACTGTCTGGATTTACGAAATAGGTGGATCTGAGAGGTTGGAATACAGATTGAATAGAAAATGAAATTCAAACAAACCAGAATGCCTTGTAAATTCTACGGCAAATCTTCAAAGCAGGTCATTCCCTCCAGTATTTTTTTTTTTTTTTTTTAAGAAAATCTGGAAAGCAAAAAAGGACCTTAAACATTTGGTCCCAAGTTGCTTGTTTTACAGATGAGGAAACAGAGCCCAGGAGAGGTGCAGGGACTTAACCTTTATGAGTATTTTCTACCCCATTACCACCCTGAAAAGTGCCTAGAAGGAAGCTAAGGGTATTGCCGTGGATTTCGATTTCGAATCAAGTACAAATTTGATATCACTTGGTCAATAAACTGGTTTATCGAGCCAGAGCCTTCCTGCAATTAAGATCATGCTAACAGAATGTTTGTTTCTGGATATTTGCTTAAAGCTTACGTTCAGCAGTGAGGCCTCAATTTCACAATAGTGAGCCTTAATCTTTTGATTAAAAATTAACAGGAAAAAGGTCTTTGGATTTTCCATTGCAGGCAAAATTCTCACACTGGAAGTTGCCTTTATTTATCATAATATCAAGACACCTATTTGGCTTTGGAGACAGGTGTGTCAAGACAGGATGTAAGATGCAACAGACCCTCGGTAGTCCATGTGGTGTGGGGAGCCCTGCGCTTCGGGTTCTTACAAAGGGCACAAAATGGGCAACCTCAAACCTTCCTGCTTCCTTCCTCTGCCCCGGCAGCCACGTGTTCACAGATCGGCATCTTTTGATTTAACAGTGTAATTAGGAGGGTGGGCCCCAAGCTGGAACCGAGACTGCTAACCCTCAGGCCGCGACATAGCCTAGAAGCTCTGTAGTTTGTGGTTTGGGCAGTTTGTTCTACAAATAGCCTACTGGTCTCCTGCAAGAAAACTCTGCAGAACTAGAGTAGTTAAGAATGATGAGGAGCTTGAGATTTAGGCATTAAATTGCATCTTTTTTTTTTTTTTTTTTTTTTAAGATTTTATTTATTTATCTGACAGAGAGAGAGAGAGAGACAGGAGAGAGGGAACACAAGTAGGGGGAGTGGGAGAGGGAGAAGCAGGCTTCCCGCCGAGCAGGGAGCCCGATGCGGGGCTCGATCCCAGGACCCTGGGATCATGACCTGAGCCGAAGGCAGACGCTTAACCGACTGAGCCACCCAGGCTCCCCAAATTGCATCTTTATAGTAAAGTTAAATGTATCTCCCTTCCATCCCCCCCCCCCCCCCCCCGCCCCCAAAAGACAAACTCGGTTCATTTCTGTATTTGAGGCGGTCTGGCCCTCGGAGCCTGGTGTGCGGCTGCTCTTGTTCCAGCCAAATGGTAGGACGCTCTTCACGGCTGTCCTTTACCAGGAAGGAGATTGCTGGCAGATTTGGTGCCTTTGTATGTTCATTCCTCAAACTGAGAGCGTACTAAGTACTAGATATCGTTGCTCTTGACAGTGGGCAACACAACGGGCTGTGTGTTGTCACGGAGTCGGGAACAGATGCTGGGTAGCCCAGAGGGCCTGGAAGAGCTGAGAGAAGCCTGTCGGAGGAGCGAGGGAGCTTTTCTGAAGTGACCGTCTGGGCTGCCGTGGGACGGAGCTGCTGGCCTGGCCTGCCAGGCGGCTGCATGCGTCGTGCCCTTTCTCTTTCCTCAGCTGACAAACCTGCTGAAGTGGTATACTAAGGAGTTCAAAGACCCTCTGCTGCAGGCCCCCCCAACATGGTTTAAGTCCTTCCTGTTTTGCGAGCTTGTGTTCCAGCTGCCTTTCTTTCCCATAGCGACGTACGCCTTCTTAAGAGGTAGGTAACTGGTGAGGTAACAACCACTTTTGCTCTGAAATTAGGTCCCAGAAATCTTTTGGGAAAGTGTCTCAGAGAAGGGGAGCGGTCCCCGTAGCTTGTGCGAGGGTGACCTGGGGTGGGGTGGGAATGGCAGGAGGGAGCTGGTAAAGGGACGTTAATGTGGCTCAGGCCTGTGCTTAGCTGGAAATCTCCCTACCCCGGAGGCTGCTTACAGATTGAACTTGTTCCTTTTTCTTGTTTTTACCCCTGCAGAATTTTCCTTTTATCATTGGCTTTTATTTTTCTGATTTGGATAGCACCAGACTGGCTTTTGAGCAGTAGCATCCAGCTCACCCCGGAAGGGCTTCACTTCTCATTTTTTCTTACGGTGTTCCCCTGCGACTAACGCTTTTATAAAGACGGGGCCCACACTAATGTACATGGTAACTAAGCTCATACAGCCTCTTTCCCACTGCAGCCCCCAACTCCATGTCTTGGCAGAAGCTGTTGATCTTCTCACCTATATATAATTACTAACAGATGCTGGTGGCGGGCCCCTCCCCCCCGCCTTGTGTAAACTGCAATGGCCATTTTACTGCCCTAGAGTTTTTCTCCATTAAATCCCGCCCCCCAGCCTTGGTTCTCTGGCCAGCAGTGTGCTAGAGCCCCAGCTCCACGCGTTAGGTAGTGTTAGAGCACCTCCAGTTCTCCATTCGTTTGCAGTGGGGGGGTAGACGGAGTCAGCTGAAGGGAGCAGGCGTGGAGAAGATTGTGGGCACCCCTGGGGTCACGAACAGACCAAACACTTATCTCTCTCTCTTCCCCCCTTCAGGAGGCCGCAGGTGGATCCGCACCCCTGCAATCATCTACTCAGTTCACACCATGACAACTCTAATTCCAATTCTCTCCACGTTTCTATTTGATGATTTCTCCAAAGCCAGTGGTTTCAAAGGACAAGGACCTAAGACTTTCCACGAACGACTTACCCTCTTATCTGTCTATGCCCCCTACTTTCTCATCCCTCTTATGCTTCTACTTTTCATGTTGCGGAGCCCCTACTACAAGTATGAGGAGAAGAGAAAGAAAAAATGAGAGAAATAATGACTGGCCGGGGCGGGGGGGCGGGGAGATGCCCATAGGGCAGTTTTCCGGTTGGACCCAGTATGAGGAAAACTGCTCCAGAACCCATGTCTTCAGTAGCATGTGAAACACACCAGCGACACAGAAAGAGCAAGACTCTGGCAGGAGCCACATCAGAAGCCCCCTCCTGAGGACACTGGCGCAAACAGACCAATCACCTGAGCATGGACTGAAGGGTGTGGGCTAGGTTACAGGGAAGTGGTGCCAAATACCTCACCTTGTGCCCAAGTTCCATTGTGAGCAGGACCAGACCAGATCCTGGATAAACTTCCAAGAAACGTGGCCTGCTTGGCACATTCATGAATCACCTGACCCATAGTGCCCATGTGATTAAACCCTTGACTCCTGATTCTCCGCAGCATATCCTTTATCAGCAAAATGAAAAGTGGGATTTTTCAGGTCATTTTTAAGTTTGAAATTATGCCTCTTTAATATTCATTAAAAACTGTATCATGGTTTTTTTTTTGCCACCACCCTTGGTTGGGGAAAGGTTCTGCAAGAGGCCTGAACTTGGTTTTACTCAAGGGTCAGCTCTGGCCTGACTTTCAGAAATGGATTAAGCTGGAAGGTGTTTTGTTTCTGTCTTAAACAGGTCATCCCAGAAAAGACTTTTTTTTTTTTTAATCATCTCCTGATTCATTCTTTCCATACCTTAGTCTTCTCTGCTTTTACAGACCACCTGACATAAGTCCCTTCCCTCTGAGGTCTGGTGTCTCAAACCTGATCTGGAAGTGTGCTTCCTGTTGGATAACTTCACCCTTCCTGAGAGTTTTATCATCCATCCTGGCTTGTTCTCAAAGTGGAAGGGCAGCTGGGCATGACCTGTCCATTGTGTAAATGCAGGGTCTCTTCACTGGGTTCTTTAGCTTTCTCTAAATTTGTACTCGAGGTCAACTCAAACACACACACACACACACACACATACCTGTGAACACACATGGAAAATGATAACTGGTCCTGTTTGATTCCCTCTTTTGGTCTGTTTTGCTCACAAGCCATATTGGTCTGATTGTTGGGAGTATCATCTGACTCATGTGTCTGGTCCAAATAAAGGTCCCTACTGACCACTGCCTGGTTTATTTTGTGGACGAGGGAGGGGTTCAAGAGTCCAGGGTTCTCCCAAGATGTTAAATGTACACTTCAAGGGCACCAGGAAAAGAGATAGATCAAGCCATTTGAAAACAATAATTTATTGCTCTTCCTTTCCAAAGCTTTGAATTTACAAAAAAAAAAAAAACAATCAGCATTTACAGACTGCTCAGTTCAGGCTAAGAATGCCAAGAGGTGAGAGCCCGGACCACCGTGGCCACAGGTGTTCGGCAGCTGCGCACGGACATCCGCGGCAAGCTCCCCAGATCTGTTTCCCGCCTTTGGAGATGCTGCGTTCGTTACACACCGTCCCTCAGGACGTACATGGGCCGTTAGTCAAGTCACAGGAACAGTACAGAGGTTTTTTTTGGGTCTTATTTTTTTGCCCTCCTGCTGTAAAATGAAATTTTCAGTTCATTTCTGAAAAATAAATTGGTCAATAAATTCATTTTGTTCTGCTTCTACTTTACACAAAGCTTCATATTCAACCCGATACCTGAAAAACAAAATTGTTAGAAGCCCTAAGAATGGATGAAATAAACCATGGATTTAATTCTTCTAGAGAAGAATATAAATGATTTAAATAATGCCAAGAAATGATGTGAGTTCACAATGAAGAAGTTAGGGTAAGAAAGAACAAAGAGGCAAAGCCCAGCCTAGGGCCACCCATAAGAAGTCTCCAGCCCCGAGAGGTGTTTTCCTTTAGGAGAACCAGCCAAGCCTGGACACTTGCTACCTGAGCTTTCAAGCTCTCAATATTAGAGGTGGTTTTGTATTAAGAAATTTTCTTTCTCATCAAATGTAATTTTATTTTTTTAAATCTTCAAATCAGGATAAGTGAGACACTATTCCTGGGAGAACAATGATGAGGAAGAAGGATAAGAGGTGACCGTTCAAGAAGGAAGAATGGAATTGCAGTTGAGTAAAGAACTTGCTTTACATCTTCTTACCTTTCAAGCTGCATTTTCTTTTCTGCTATTAGTGCTTGGAGTTGCTGCTGTTGGGCTTCTCTCTGTTTTGCTATAGATTTGAGCAAGTTCCGAGCACCAATGGCCTAGAAAAATAGTATCACCAAAGAAGGTCATGGCTTCATTAAAACCATCTTCAGCTTTAAGTCCTCAGCCAAGGAAGGGCCACGTGGGGGCTGTCTCAGTGCCCAGCTGGCAAGAGAGTCGAGCCCCCGAGAGCCTCAGGAATAAGGGGGAGGAATAACTGCATGATCCCAAGTGCCTAATGAGACCTGGACTGGAGCTCAGGGGCAGGTCTACGAGTATCCCCGAGTCTAGCACACAGGTGGTCAGTGGCCCATTTAGTGTGCCATTTAGCCTTGGGTCCTTTGCCAAGTCATCGACACCCTGCATGCCTGCATTGCTTCACTTATAAAATGAGCATAAAACCACCTATCTCGGTGATGTGAAGATTAAAGGCAAGAATGACAAAGTGTACTAGCATATGAGTTCAACCAGAGGTTAACTGCACTTGTTACTAAAATCCTGTTTTGTTTTGTTTTTTAAGATTTTATTTTTTGGCAGCGAGAGAGGGAACACAAGCAGGGGGAGTGGGAGAGGGAGAAGCAGGCTTCCCGCGGAGCAGGGAGCCCGATGCGGGGCTCGATCCCAGGACCCTGAGATCGTGGCCTGAGCCGAAAGCAGACGCTTAATGACTGAGCCACCCAGGCGCCCCAAAATCCTGTTCTAAATAAAATCCCACACCCCCCCTCCCCAAGAAAAAGAGCGACTGAACCATGTCCCAGGCCAAGATTTAGAAGACCTGCTGATCTTACCTTCATCTTCTCATTTTCTGCTTCTTTTGCAAGTTGGTCAACAAGCTCAATTAAACCACCAACTATTTTCTGAAACTGGCCAATTTCTTTTAGGGAAAGAACAGAAAATAAAAGGTTTTATTTTCTCGGCATCACCACTCCCTCTGTGTTCCCTTGTGGCAAGAGGGCAGGGCTAACTGCCCCTTCTAATTTGTGTCAAAACAATTTGGTGCCCGCTGACCTAAAGTCTTCCACCCTTGGTTTAAACCGAGAGAAGGGTGGCCAGGTGCCCAGAGCTGGACTGGGGCATACTTGGACCTTGAGTCCCAAATGAGCCAGCCAGTGACTATTAACCTTAGGTATGAGGCTCCTGATGGGCCCATCCTCTGTGCAGGCTCTGTCCTGCTTTCCCAGGAGTAACAGGAAGCACAAAGGCCATGTTCATGAAAGAATTGACTCAGGACTTGAACAGAGCCTCTTGGCTAGCCCCAGATAAGGAACTGGATTTCAGTTAAGGGTGGTTAGGGGGGCAGTGGTTTGCCGACTGTGACCAGAACTAATAAAGAGCTCAAAGCATTTAAGTACCTAATCTCCCATTTGCTATTTTCAATGTCCTTGGGTGTGGTGGGACCTCATTCTACTGGGGAGTGAACTAGGACCCAGGGAGGAAGGACAACAGGCGGTGGGTGAGAAGACTGGCAGTGGAGCCCATGCCGCCCTTCACCAGTCAAGCTTTCTACAGACTATGGAGTGCGCAGAAGGCTCAGAAATCCCTGCTTTAGCTAGAGCTGCCCTGTATTCACGGCCCCTGGGCTTGCTCACCTGCTGGGACAGGAGCCGTCCTGGATAGCTAGCTAAAAAATGACCTCATTGAGTCTGTTGAACTTCCAAGAAATCAAATCATGAGTACATAACTCTTTCCCACCCTCAAGCCATAGTTCTGCCCCATGAAGTTCAAGGTTTCTGAGAGCAAAAAAATCAAAGATGGGATATCCTCTCTCCACTTCACCATTTGTCTTGATTGGTGCTCTGTGTCTGACTACACGTGAGCATTAGAGAGCAGGGAGACAAGGTGGTTGGTATGCGGGAATTCACAAAGCCCAGACACAACATCCAGAGAGCCACTAGCCCTGTTCTGGCCAGGATGACAGCTGCGGGTGGGGGTGGAGGCGGGGCACCACGTCTCCCCAAATGACACTCACTGTCCACAAAATCCTTGCACTCTTCCTTGAGCTCTATGGTCTGCTGGGTAACCTCAGGGTCCAACACGCGCAGCTTGTTCAGCTCATCAAAATGCAGCCCTGCTTCACCCAGGATGTCCTTGGCCATAGCTGTGAAGAAAGCAGCCTCAGTCCCCGATCACTTCCCAGCCACCCAAGGAAATGCCCGCTTCCAGCCCAGCCCCACTACTGCCCCCAGACACCAGCGCCAAAACCGCAGACGTTCCTCCAAAGGCTCCCCTTCCCTCTGCCTCCACCTCTCTGAGCCTCACCTGTTTCCCTTCCGGTTTCCCTAGAGAAGAGCAGCTCTGCTCTGAAGGGGTGCTAGTGGCAGCCGGGAGGAAGTGTGTCATAGGAGCAAGGGTCAGGAAAGAATAAAGTCCAGTTGCTTGTCACGGGCATCGTTCATTCAACACACATTTCTTGAGTGCCTACTACATGCCAACACTGCTAGATGCTGGGGGTACAAAGATGAGTGCGACATGGTGCCCGCCCTGGAGGAGCACATAGTTTAGCTGGAGGAAGACAGACATGGAAACTGAGAGAGTATACTGTGTTAAGTGCTTTTACAGAAATATCACTCAAGTGGTGCAGGAGAACAGAGCAGTTAACAGGGTGAGGGAGTAACATTTGAACTAAATTGTGAGAAGCCATAAGCATATTTATCCCCGATTATGTACCCAAAGGACATGAGAAAGCTTTTCCAGTACAGTCCTAGCACAACACCAAAAGCAAGTAAAAGAGGAAATCTGCATGACTTAAAAATGAGAGTTAAAAAATAAGCCAGCAATAAGGACATTACCCACAATGTATGTCACAGGCATGTTGGCCTGAACTAGGACCAAAGTTGACTCCGTCTCTTTCTAGCAGAAAACACAAAAAGGAATGAAGCATCAGCAAGAACATACCAAGTGAGGAGGCTAGGGAAAGGCTTCCCAAGCGGAGAAAACAGCACGGACAAGAGTGTGAAGTCACTGAACCGGCCAGAAGACCTAGAAGATGAAAGGACCGAGGAAAGAGCTGCAAAGGTCGGCTGGGGCCAGATCAGGAAGACCCTGTGTGCCCAACTAAGGAGTTTGGGTTTCTTTCTGTAGGCAAGAGAACCAGCAGAGAGATCTTTTCCCTTCCCAGGCCACCCTGCATTCCTGGTCCAAAGGATGCCTCAATTCTGGGAAGGAAACACTGAAAACTCACCCTCGTTCTGGCAAACACACGAACACACAAAAAGCACACACAATGCTCCTTAGGGCTACCCACTGGCTGCCATACCAATTCCCAAACCCCAAGCGTTCCAAAGGCTACCGCCCGCTGGCCCTGCGCCAGCCCTTTCCTCTGCTCCCACCTCCCCCAGCTGTTTCCCTTCCGGCTTCCTTAGAAAAGTTCTGTCCCAAATGGGGTGATTATGGGAGTAACTTCCCAGAGCAGGTATACCATAGGAGGAGCAATGGTTAAAAAAGAATTAAGTTCCCCGGCTGCCAGAACTGATTTTCAAGACAGCCAAAAATCCAGATTTAGAGATGAAATCTGATTTTTATTTTTATTTATTTTTTTTAAAGATTTTATTTATTTATTTGAGAGAGAGAATGAGAGAGAGAGAGCATGAGAGGGGGGAGGGTCAGGGGGAGAAGCAGACTCCCCGCTGAGCAGGGAGCCCGATGTGGGACTCGATCCAGGGACTCCAGGATCATGACCTGAGCCAAAGGCAGACGCTTAACCAACTGAGCCACCCAGGTGCCCGAAATCTGATTTTTAAAGGGAAGTATTGAATTCAAAAGTTTAAAGGAAAAACTACATCTAACACTGTGGGCCAACTAATGCATGTCTATAGGCTGTCTGTGTAGGACTGAGCCGTTGGCCTACTGGAATCCACTGAAGGAACTAAGCTAGCATCTTCCTTTTGAAACATTTTAATCATCCCGAGCTTCCTTTTAATCGAGCTTTTTAAAAAGATCTGTCTTCCTGCTGTTCTGTTACATTTACACATAGAGTCTGAGCATTTAACACCTACCAGTAGCTGGTCTGATTAGTTAGACCAGCTACTTTAGGAAGCTTCCAGTAACCTGAGGGAGCAAATATCTGCTTCCACTTCCACTCCCTTCCCTGAGAGGATGCATTTATTCAGAAACATTTCTGATCTCTGGACGGACAGTAAACAAATAATCACATATTGTGAGGACAGTATGAGGAAAAGCACATGGTGCTATATGAAGCTGCAGCAAGAGGACATAATTCATATGGGGGGTGTCTCAAAAAAAGCTCCTTTTTAAAAATTATTTTTAAAGGTTTTATTTATGTATTTGAGAGAGAGAGAGAGAACAAGCAGGGAGAGAGGGAGAGGGAGAAGCGGGCTCCCCACTGAGTAGGGAGCCTGACATGGGGCTCAATCCCAGGACCCTGGGATCATGACCTGAGCCAGCTGCAGATGCTTAACCGAGTGAGCCACCCAGGTGCCCCTCAACAAAAGCTTCTGAAAACATGACACTCAAGCTGAGACCTAAAGAATATCCAAAAGTTTGCCAAGTGAAACAGGGAGGAGGCATTCCAGGCAGAAAGAAAAGCATGTGTGAAGATCCTGAAGCTAAAAGAAATGTAATGCATTCCAAGAACTGAAAGGCTAGTGTGGTGAAAACCCAGTGAACTAGGGGGAGTGTGGAACAGGGTAAGTCTAGATGGGAAGGCCAGAGCTGGTTCAGGGAGGGCTCTGAAAGCCGCAGTCATGAGCTTGGATTTTATCGTAAGGGTAGTGAGCAGCCAGCAGATTCTCAGCAGAGAAGCACAGCCTTATCTGCCTTTTAGAACGATCACTCTGACCCAGGATGGAGAATGAACTGGAGGGAACGAGACAGTGGGGCTACACCTACCTTGTTCATCACTGTAATCCTAGCATCTAGCAGGGTGCCTGCACACACTGAGCGCCTGCACTCAGTAAATGTTTGTGGAACGAATGACTGGAAACAGAGAAGGCTACTACAGTGACCAAGGCTTGGAGCTGAAGAAAAGTGTTCCAATTTGCGATGTTACCTAAGTTGATGGCATTTGGTAAAGCACTGACTGAATGTAGGAGTTTGGGGATGAGAGAAGGAAAGAGGCAGGCAAGATTCCCATGTACCCGGCCTGAGCGCCAACTGTATGTTTGGAGGGCAGAGTTGAATGAGATGGATTGGACCGGAGAAGAGGGCAGGGAGAGGGTTCCCAACCGACTATCAGATTCCCTCCCAACTCCCACCACACGTGCGTGTCTGAGCATCTGAGGAGCGCCGGGCACAAGAACAGCACTGAGCTCCCTGAAGATGACGGCGGCGACACTCTGTCCACCCCCTGGCTCTCCCAGATCCACTCCCGGCCCCGCCAGCAGGCGCCATCCGCGGGATGAGGGGAAGGGGCACCGCGCACACAGTTAGAAAGACCCGGGTGGTGGAGCTGGCTGTGCACACTACGTAAACGCCTTGAACTTATATGAGCCGCAGTTTCCTCACCAGACAGTTGCGAGCATCACCGCGTAAAGCTCCAGGCCAAAGCTGGGTGTCACACGGCTCGCAAAGAATCGCGCGGAATCCCCACGTTTCTTTCGGCCTGTTGGGTTCACTAGCCCCGGGTCCGCCCGCGTCCCCCGACCCAGAGTCGCTGCCTACCTGCCAACCCCGTAGCGGCGGCGCGCTGCCGCCCGGGCTGATTCCGGCAGGCCGCTTCTCTCCCGGGTCAGCGGCAGTCGGTGCCTCGCCCGCCGGCCTCAGCCGCTGCCACGGCTACAGGACCTGTTTACCCGTAACGTCATTACCTGACTGCGGAAGTACTTACTCCGCCCAACCCGCAGAGCCTGCTGGGAAACAGGCCTGAGAGGAGGGACGGCTGCCTACAAGACCCAGAGGCCTTTGCGCCGGAAAGGCTGCCGGAAGTAGCTGAGCACTCACGGCGGAATTCTCTCAGGGACCCCTCCCTCCCCCGTGATTGGGTGCTGGGCAAGGCCCGCTTTAGAGTCCCAGGCTGCGGGGCGGGCGGGGTTGGGCCGGGGCTCCAGGCGGAGACCGCGAGCGGAGGATGTGAGTTCACAGCCGGGATTGCTGGCGGGCAGGCGGCCACAGCCCAGGGCGGCACAGGGTCGGCTTGCAACCCAGCTGAGAAGAGAAGCGCCCCCCGGGGACGGTGAGAGCCAGGGTGCGGATGCCCTAGGGGACAGGATGGACGGGCCCCGGGCTGGAGCAGAGAGCCCCACCCAGTCCTGGGGAAAAGGCGTGGGACGGTGTAGGGGAGATGGAGAGCTCAAATCCTCCACTGGGATGGGTGTCAGAATCGGTCTCAGTTTCTCGGTGGTGAGGAGGGGTGCGGGCCGGGGAAGACTCACCACAGACCACAGAGAGGTTGGGTCTCGCTAAATCTTTCCAGTCCCTTTGGACGAAGCTTAAGATTTACACCTAGAATTTCTGCTAGATCCTCCTCCTCTACCCAAGATCGGTTACCAGCCCGCCACCACCGAGTGTGATGGATTTCTGGGTCCTTTTTCCTTTAGGACCCCACCTTCTTCCATGGCCGTGGTGGTTGTCCTGCCCTTTATTCTGCTTCGGTTCCCATTAGCCTCGCTGAGGGAGACTCGGATACGCCCTCAGCCCCAGGCATCCCCAAATATCCACACACAAAGTCCGGAAGGAACAGCAGTGAGGCTATCAGTGGAAACTTCATTCTCACTGGAATTACTTTCTGGGGCGTCACCTGCCACAAGATTCCTGGAGCCCATTGGTCTGGGAGGAATCTGAGCGGGCGGCATCTGAGCTGACGTCATCCAGGGGCTCAAAGCAATTGCTTTGTAGGCTCTGTTGGCCACCGCCTAGCCTTTGAATTCCTTTACTTTGGCAGAACATGTGTGCTTGCTTTGATCCTTGGGGAAATCGGGGCTAGACCCAAAGTACGTAGGGAACTTGCTAAAACCTGTTAAGGGATGGACTTATTCCTTTGGGGTGGGTGGAGGAGGGTGAGGTGATTTCATACTGTTCATGTGTTACTTAGGGATTGGGCAGTCTGCTGGTGAGGGTTCATCTCATCCATACTCCATCCTTGGGGCAAATGAGAGTCTGCTGGACAAGCCACCAAGGAAATTCGGTACTTCACAAAGCACCCGCTCTGGTCCTTCCTTGGACATTCTTCTTAGGGGCCTACCTAAATCTTTTCAGGGACAGTTTCAGTCTAACAAACTGACATATTAAATACTTTCAGATGTGCATGGCGTTGTGGTAAGCACTGCTTCTGGATCTCACTTATAGGAGGTGATGTGCAACCGCAAACTTTTGCGTGTTGTGAGGACTATGAGGCGATTTTACCTTTTTTCTTTCTCCATTGCCAGCACTGCAGTCCAGGCCTTCACCACTTGCCTAGACTGCCGCTTCCTCTGGTCTTCCCGCTTGTTCTCATGCACCCTTACGATCCATTCTCTACCCGGCAGCCAGAGTGATCTTTTCAAAATGTGAATAACTCAGGTCCTGTCACTCTCCTACTTAAAACCCTCCAATCGATGGCCATCGCAATTAGTATAAAATGCAAACTTTTTAATATGAACTGGCCCCTGCGTCCTGACTTTACATCAAGCCAACTTCCCCCTTCTTTCTATGCACTAGACATCTTGGCCTTATTTCTGTTCCTAAAACTTGTGTCTAGCTGAGAAACTTTGCACTTACTCTTCCATCCATCTGGAACGCTCTTTCAGACTTCAGCTGGAATGTCACCTTCCCAAAGAGGCTTTCCCCGGCCCCTACCCATTTTAGGACTTCTCCCTAGTCACTCTCTTATCACTAGCTTATTTATTGTATTTCTTACCCTCTGGAACTGCTTGCTTATTTATTCATTGTCTTGCTTGTTGTCTGTATCCTCCCCCTAGAATGTAATCTCCGTGAGGCCCTGACGTACTTGTTCCCTTCTGTGTCCTCAGTGCCCAGCACATAACAGGGCACAATAAACGCTAACTCTTACTAAGTTTTATTCTTGTTAACGTTATGATGCTTCTTGGTACTCCTTGAAGGCAAAGTCCGTATCTTTCCATCTCTCTGTCCCTACCGCCTAACGGAGTAGGGACTCAGTCTTGTTTTCTCGCTGAATGAGTTAAATGAAGTAATGTGTATATTAAGTTGCCTAGACTAGTACCTGGTACATAGTAAACGTGCAGTGAATGTTTGCTCTTTTTTTTCAATGAATGGATTTTAGTGATTCCTTAGAAAACCAAGACATATAATAGAGAATCTAGGTCGTGGGGGGTGACCTGGCTTTGCTCTCCTTTTCTTCCCTCACTCCTCCCTCCCATGAATGCCTATCAGTGTTTTAGTTTCCAAATCACTTCACAGTTGTTTTTAGATTTATCATCCGGTCTTTTCAAGCCCCTTCTCCCCGGTCTTGTGGGTAGGGAAGAAAGGAAGAGATAAGGCTGGGCCTCCTCTCAGGAAAAAGAAGTAAAAATAGCCATCCTGTAGTTGTTCTGTCCTGGAAAATGGTGACAATTTCAGGAACTTGGGACGGGGCTGGGACCAAGAAAGAGGAAGGTCAGGAAACTGTGCTGCGGCCCGGGTAACCTCTGCCAGGAACACTGGCTGGCGCCCTCTAGCCTGGCTCATTCCGTGCTCTCCTGAAGCTGCTTTTACTTTCCTTCCTGAAGCCAGACCGCGGTGGTGCTCAAAGTCAGCGCTGGTGCAGACTGCTTCTGGGCCTGGAATCTTTAGAAAGGAAGTGCATCCTGTCCCTCTAGCTCCTGGGAATCTCCTGCGCTGGCAGGATTCCCAGTAGGTTTGGTGGGAAGACTTGGGTCCTGGGAACCTTGAGAGGCAAAGAACTGGAATTGGACTGTCGTTCCCCAGGGTAAAGACTTCGGCTGCCCCAGCTGCTCCTCAAGCCGACTCGGACTAACTCCCAGGGTTTGCTTGTCCTCCTTGCTGCTGAGAGCTGAGCCGAGGCTCAGGGGGGCTGGCGAGATGAGGGGCAGGCTCTGGGAGACTGTGCTGGTTCCTGTTACCATAAAGAAGAACAGGAATGTCCTCTTTTGCTGTTGCCTAGGGCCTTAGCCTCTGCCAGGGAGTCTTGCTTGTCAAGCAGAGAATGACTGCACAGTCCCCTCCTGTCCCCTCTCAGCTGAGGGCTCTCCTCTGCTAACTCCCGTCTTCTCTCCCATCTCCTGCTCACAGTGTTGAGAGTATGAGGCTCTGGCCTCCGCTGACCACTCGCTCGTGATCCTTCCACCACGGCGGAGCCTTCCAAGCCGACCTCCTGCCGTGTGGTGATCTACCTGCAGCGGGAGATGTCCGGGGATACCTGTCTGTGCCCAGCCTCGGGGGCCAAGCCCAAGCTGAGCGGCTTCAAGGGAGGAGGCCTGGGCAACAAATACGTCCAGCTCAACGTGGGGGGCTCCCTGTACTACACCACCGTGCGGGCACTAACCCGGCACGACACCATGCTCAAGGCCATGTTCAGCGGGCGCATGGAGGTGCTGACCGACAAAGAAGGTGAGGCACTGGGGCTTGTTGGGCCAGCTGAGGAGGGAAGAAAGAATTCCTGAAGAAGCGACTTCGGGGCAGGGCTCGAGCCTGGCAGGTCTAGACTCTAGATTCACTCTTCCCGTTACCTGGTCCAGGACTCCTTCACCTGGAGTCTGTGGTAGAGCCCCGGCATTCTTTGAGGTTGTATGTAGAAGGGTGTGCGCTTACAGGTTTTCCAGGGCCAAGATCCATACCTTTTAAATAACAAAAGGACTAGATTCTCCTGAGAACCATCGCTGTACTGACCGGGCAGTGCACAGAAGGCAGGCAGGGCCTGGTGGTGTTCATGTCGCCAGGCGGTGGGCCTGAGCGCTCCTGAGCTGAGACCTCTGAGGGCTGCCGCAGAGCCTGGAGGGCCTCTGTCCCCCGCAGTCTGGGCCACCCTTGGTGGAAAAGAACAGCCACAGACCTAAGAGCTAGAGGTGGCGTTCCCACTTCTGTTACCCTGTGCTGCGGGCTACCTGGAGGCAACGAGTAACTGTCGGGGGCCTGTCTGAATCCCTAGGCTGGATCCTCATAGACCGATGTGGAAAGCACTTCGGCACCATTTTGAATTACCTCCGCGATGACACCATCATCCTCCCACAGAACCGGCAAGAAATCAAGGAACTGATGGCCGAGGCCAAGTATTACCTCATTCAGGGGCTGGTGAGCGTGTGCCAGACTGCTCTGCAGGTAGGGAGCTCAAGTGGGCTCAGGTCGAGGAGGTGGGGGTGGGCCCCTCCCTTCAGGGACATAAAGGTCCAGTTCCTGGAAGGTCGCATGACCGGTACGGTTGGTGAGTCCGAGCCTCACTGTTAGATATGCCGGGTGCTGCCCAGGCCAAGGACACTGGCAGCCAGTCTGTTTGTCAGGTGACAGACTCGGGCAGTAGGACTAAGCCCAGCTTCCAGTTTCTACACCTTGCTATCTGGATTTTAGGTTTTCTGGAAATGGGGTTCTGCTTGCCAGCTGGCAGTTTCTATAGCCAGATGCCTCCTCAACAAGCAGAGGTGGCCTTGGCAGGGGGGCTCCGACAGCTCCTGGGGAACGCCTGGCTTAGCCTCGCAAGCAGGAGATCTCAAAAAAGATTCTCGGCTGTGTGTACCACCCAGGACAAGAAGGACTCCTACCAGCCTGTGTGCAACATCCCCATCATCACCTCCCTGAAAGAGGAAGAGAGGCTCATCGAATCCTCCACCAAGGTACTGGGAACCCTGAGGGCTGCGGGCAGGGACGGCCGGGAGCCTAGCCTGGCCCTCACGCTCTCCTCCCTCCCAGCCCGTGGTGAAGCTGCTGTACAACAGAAGTAATAACAAGTATTCCTACACCAGGTAGGGTGGGCATCTGGGGGCTGGGGGCTGGGGGGCCAAGGCTCGGGGAAGGGCTGCAGAAGCAGACCCAAGAGGAGCCCCCTGTACTCGTGGCACGGTTGGCAAGGGTCTGGATCTCAGGCGGGAAGAACAGAGAGAGACGGGGAATGAGGGCAGAGGCGTTTGGAACTCGGCGCAGGGCCCTGGCTGGGATATAGAGGGGAACGAACTGGAACCCCCCTAATGTGTCCTGTCGGGCACCGTGCCAGGTGTTTTCCCAGCATTAGCTTATGAGGTGGAGGAGGGACCCTGGGAAGGCCGTGGCTGGGACTCCTCCCGAGCCAGCCTCTCTGCTTCACAGCTGGGCCACTTTCTCCCTTGCCCAGTGTCCCCTTGGCCAGCCGCAGTTAGGTATATGCACGAGGCCGCAGGCTCGGGGAGTCCCCGTGGACGGACGTGTTGCCAGCAGCCCCCCTACGGCAAGGGAACGGGTCCTCCTGCCGCGAGGGCAGCGAGCCTCCTTCCTTTGGGGCCCGAGGAGAGGAGACCGCCCGCCCTCAGTTCTCTCTGCTTCAACTTCAGACCAACTCCCCCCCTTCCCCTCACAGGCCCCCAAACCCAGAAGGTGCCCTGTGACCCTTTTCCCTGCTGTCCCCTCTGGCATCCTGACTTTTCCTCAGTTCTGCGTGACACGGAGGGGAAGGGGGGAAGCGCCCAGCCAGCACCGTCTCTTGTGCTGGCACCTCATTCCCAGGCCCCGTGGCCTTCATGGCCCCCTGGCCTCCATGGGTTTTTCAGCAACTCGGACGACCACCTGCTGAAAAACATCGAGCTGTTCGACAAGCTCTCCCTGCGCTTCAACGGCCGCGTGCTCTTCATCAAGGACGTCATTGGTGATGAGATCTGCTGCTGGTCCTTCTACGGCCAGGGCCGCAAGCTGGCCGAGGTCTGCTGCACCTCCATCGTGTATGCCACGGAGAAGAAGCAGACCAAGGTGGGGGGCTTCCCTCTGCGTGGGTGGGGGCGGGACACACCCCAGCGCAGCCCCCGCTGTGCCCTTCACCACAGGGAGCTTGCTCTCTGTTTCCCCCAGACCCACATGATGGTGCTGGGCAAGGACGAAGCCAGTTCAGGCAGTTCGGGGATTGGCTCGCGAATGCTTCGTTCTGGTCACCTGGGCGGTGGGGGCTGTTGACCAGCAAGAACAGCGTGGTGCGGCGGGAAGGACCGGGTCTTTGGAGTTGGCCCAATTCAGGTCTGAATTCTGGTTCTACCACTCACCAGTTTTCTGACCTTGTACAAGCCATTTAAACCAGCTGGGCCTCAGTTTCCTCACCTGCAAACCTGGGCATGATAGTATGCAGTTAACGGAACTGTTAGGAAAATGCGGCGGTTCCTAGGAGCAGCAGTTCAGGGTCTGATCTCCACTCTGGCCCTGCTAGTTGGGTGTTCCCGGCCGACCAGCTTAGCCTCCTCAGGAGCAACGCAGCGCTAGGTACGTGTGAGGGATTTGACAGGTGACAGTTGACACGAACTCGGCAAACCCCGTTCTCCCAGGCTGCGAGCAGTTGGTGTCCTCCCCAGAGAGGAGCTCCCCCCCCGCCCCCCCGGGAGCGTGTGCAACAGAGGCAGCAGAGGCCTTTGCTGGGCCAGGAGGGTAGCCCACTCGGAGGGTCGTGTGCGTGAGGGGCTCAAAGCAGCCAAGCCTGTGTGGCACCTGCTCGGCCTCCAGGCCCCCAAACTGCCTCCAGCTGGGCTGCCAGACGGTTGGGGAAGGACAGCTTACAGGAGGTGGCCCTGCTTCCTCCTGGCATTTTGGGGGTGCGGACTCCCGTGTGCGCGTATCAACAGAGTCAGGATTCAGGGTCAGGTCTCTGTGGGGGCTGCTTACACTTGGAAGTGGCAGCAACCCCTGTCACCTTCCTGAGCGTTTTCTCTTTCGTGGACTTTGGGACTCCTCAGGCAGGGCTGGAGCATTCTCCCCATTTGACAGATGAGGGAACAGAAGTCAAGTTAGGCTAGAATCCAGGTGCCTTTGTATCTTCCACGTAACGTTCACAACAACTCTCTGAAGTAGGTATTAGCCCTGATTTTACACGGGCGGACACGGAGGCCTCGCGGCCCGTAGGTGCCGGGCCCGTACTGAAGGCTGGCTCTGAGCACAAAGCCAAGGCCCTAACCCCGCACACACCAGCCCGCTGCTCCAGGCCCGTGTGGGGCACGGGCAGCATGCTAGTCTTTGGCGTCCTCATGTCCACAGAGTACAACTCCCCACATCTCCAGAGAGAGACCTCCCCTCGCTCACCTGTCTCGGGAGAGAGTTCGGGAGGAACTTCGAGAGCCAGCACAGGGGCGAGGGCCCTGCCATGTTGTTGCCTGTTGGATGAAGCCTCATTCAGTCCTCTTGTCCCCCTGACCCCAGGTGGAATTCCCAGAGGCCCGCATCTATGAGGAGACCCTGAATGTCCTGCTCTATGAGACTCCCCGAGTCCCTGACAACTCCTTATTGGAGGCCACCAGCCGGAGCCGCAGCCAGGCTTCCCCCAGTGAAGATGAGGAGACCTTCGAACTGCGGGACCGGGTCCGCCGTATCCATGTCAAACGCTATAGCACTTACGATGACCGGCAGCTCGGCCACCAGTCCACCCATCGCGACTGACAGGACCCTCAGGGAGTCAGGGCACAGGCCACCCTGTCTCCCCTCCTGTGGAACCCTGCCCCACTGGCCGCCCCACGCTGCTGCTGGCTGGGTTTCTGCTCCAGCGCCCAGAGGCCTGACAGGAAGGCAGAGGGCCTGAGCCGGAGAGGGACCACATTGTTTGCCCTGCTCCCTGAGCACTTCCGGATGCCCGGGTCCTGGACCCTTTGCTCACCCTTCCTGACAGGAGCTGCGTCTGCCCCTGGGGCGAATGGACTGACCTGCCCACCTCCCACGAGAACAATCCCCTTGCCCCCTTGCTGAGTGTCCTTTTGCTCCACTGAAGGGCTACCTTTAGGCCTCTGGGGAGGTCCATGGGGAACGAGCTCGTTCTGGTGCTGTGGAGGCCCAGTTTCTTACAGAAGGTGGGGCTCCTTTTTCCCTAGGTGTTTAAGCACAGGCTTCATGATTTTGGTTTTTAAAAAATTATCTAGGAAATGAATAGTTTTGAGTCTAATAATGAGGGGAATAGGTATTTGTGCTACCCCTCTAGGGTGCCAAGACCCTGGGTAGAGGGCAGAACCCTTGGCCTTCCTTGATGCCTTTGACATCTGTTTCTTTAAAGCACTTTGTACTTTTATTCAGGAGATTTGTATTCTGCCCTGACACACATCAACTTTTTCTGACCCTAACCCCTCTTCCCTCCAGAATCCGTCTGAGAGAGGGGCTAGAGAAGCAATAAAACAAAATACGGACTAACTTTGGCTTTGCTGGGCTGGCCAAGCAGCCGGCCCAGAGAGCATGGACAGGAAGGAACTGTAGTCCTAATAATGCCCATGAGAAAGGACATTTTCAGGTCACGTAATGGAGTCCTGGGGCCTAACATGATTGCTCTTTTTGATTCTCTTGCCCTCAGCTCCAAGGTATGCTTTGTTTTACTTTCTGGAAAGCCAAAGGGCCGTTACAGGGGCCAGGCGCATGAGCCGCAGCGGGAAGGCTGTGGGGCCCGTGGGCACCGCACTCGGACGCCCACCAGCTGAGGACAGTGAACGCGAGCTCTGTTCCCAGCAGCCCTGTGCAGAGGTGGCATGGGCTTGGCCATATGGCCCCTGCCCGCCCCATACTGTTGGTTTTGTGTCCCGGCTGGGGCGGGGGGGGTGGTGGTGTTCTGCCCAGCGTTGAGTCTGGACGCAGGGTGATGGGAGCAGCCTAAGTCCCTTCAAAGGCCGGGTGATGTGGCCGTGGAGCTGCCAAGGCCCAGCTCTTGGGCAAGGATGCAAGTTCCTCCTTGGGGCTTTTTTTCACTACCTTCTGTTTGGCGTGGCCCTTTGGGAGGCTGCTTATCCGAATTCTTTTCCAAAGGAATGCCATCAGGCTGGGAGCTGCTCAGCCAGCCTAAGAAAACCCCACAGCCGCTGAGCAGTAGCCACTCGGGAAGGAGCGCCAGTTATCAGGCTCCTGGCTCCTGACGACTGTCGCTTAGCTAAGTGGCCTGCTTATGGCCGACGCGATGGAGCCTATGGGCAAATGCCAGGCCCGGGTCCGTAGACACCTACAAGGACCTGAAATGACATGATGGGGCAGGGGAAGTGTGACTAACCAGGCATGTGACGCTTGTCACAGCCTTGAAAATGTAGACTTCCAGGTGAGGCACCCTGGTCATCAGCTCGGAACACTCACCCAGCCCTCCCTGGAGTAGAGGTGAAGACAAATCCATTTCTTTGGTCAGATTCTGCCTTTGGCTTTGTGGCTTTCCCACAGAGACTGGAATGCTGCCTGAGGCCTCTGGCCTATTTCCTCCGCTGCCCTCCTGAGGCCTCTAATACTCAAAGCCCCAGCTTCCCACTGAGGTATTTTAATGCCTGTCCTTTGACCTCCCCAGCCCTGCAGCCTCTTTGCTGCTCTGACATTTAGATCCTCAGCTCTCTCGGTGGTGACTATTCTTTTCCCTGAGAAAGCACAGTAATCCTGGACTGATAAAAAATATCTCCCTGGTCTTAAGAAAAATACTAACATTGAAATCACTGAAGTCAGCTTCTTTAATCAGACTTTGTGGCATAAGGGTTGGGGGAATTTTCTTTGCGTTTCTCAGCCCCATTCAGAAAGCAGCTCTTGGCTGTGTGAATTTTTCAACTCGAAGCAGCCCAAGGGAAAGCAAGCAAAGAGTGTGGATGAAGGTCAAACCTTCTCGGTTTCTGAGAAAACTGGAAGCCTGCTGTTCACCACAGGTACCAGGGCTGGGTTTTATTCCATTTCTTATCTGACCAACGTCTGCCTAAAGGATGGCCCAGGTCCTGCCACGAGAGAAGGTCTCCTTTATCCCTTAACTGCAATCCCTTGTTGCTCAGCATGGGTGATGGAAACCGACACTAATTTCTAATAAAATTGTGTTACACCGCAGTGGTGCAGAGCCGTACTTGCGGTGATTCGAGCTGGGTCAGCTCACTGCTGTGGACAAAGTTCTTGTATTCCTCCCGCTCACCAGCTTGTGTTCGCCCCGAGTCGGAAATCCTACTGCACTCAGTTGCCCTGCAACCCAGGCTCCCCCTGGTGGAGGATTAAGGACAACACTAATAAGGGCTGGAACTGAGATTTAATATTCAAGAATAAAACAACCTCTTTTAACAATCACTATGGTAGTAGGGAAGCAGGAATCTCTAAGATTCGGGGGAAAATGCAGCACATTTCATCTCTGGCTCTTGGAGATTTGCGAGCGGCTCAGAAAGTAGCTTGGCTCAGCCCCTCCTCGGCTAAGTTTCTGCATTTGCGGTCTGGAAAGGCCTGACAAATAGAAGCTCGCGGCTGGCAGGCCTGTTATTCCAGGGAACTCACACTGCTTGCCTTACTCCTTCCCAGGCCCAAGGAGGCCAGCGATGTCAATGGTGGCCAGTGCTGAGAGTCCGAGCCTGATGCTGGCCTCCTGCTCAGCATCTGGCAGAGGGTAAAGAAGACAACAAGAGTCCAGTCTAGTCCCCACCCCACTGGCTGAGAGGCACAGTGACCCTGGGAGACGTCCAGCCAAGCCCCAGCCTCAGGAGAGAAAGAGATACACTCTAGTAGATGGGGCAGTTTGCTGGAAAGGCAGCAAGGACAGCAACCAAGGGCCCCCACTGCGTCAAAAAGGGAGCCTGAGACCCCGGGGGCAGAAATGGCGAGGGGGGCCAGGTGTGCACTGGTTTATTGACCAAACCTCATATTTCAAACAACTTGTGTGACAGGCCAGGAAACCCCAGGCCTGTGGCAGCTGAACACAAACGTCCTGGTGGAAAGGTTTACTGGAACACAGTGTAGCCAGGGCTTACGGGGGAGGCCAGCCTTGGAGGAGTCCTACACAGGTCTTCTGGAGAAAACGATTACACCCACCCACCAAAAAAGAACCCCACAATCAAATGGCGCAAACGATAAAGAGACCCACTGTGGCCCATGGTGGAGAGAGAGTTCTGCAGCAATTGTGGGATGAGAGCTGTTCTTCAGGGGCCGAGCCTAGGCACTCAAGCCTCAGCTGGCCTACCAGTGAAGGCCCGAGGGTGGTGTCTTCTCATCTTTATTGCTTTCTAGGGAGAAGGGAGGGATCCGGACATCAAAGTGGGAACCATCAGGCCTCTCGAAGCGGAACGTGCCCCTGTGCGTCAGAGAGAAGCTGGGTTAGAGGGAGTGAGTGCTGAGGCCCTACTGAGGATCTTAGCCCAAGGCCCTCAGCTCCGGAACTCAACACAGCAGGATGAGGCAGGATGGGCTCTCTCCAGCCTGGCTCATGTCAGGATAACACTGGTCCAGAAACCTGAGAGCCCTTCCTGGCCCTACATGAAAAGAAGAAACACAGCTGCCCTGATTCTGGCCCTTAGATGTACGCTGCATAAGCTACCCAACCATACTTTCAGGTTAAGGAGTGAACCACCAGGGAAAAACCAGCTACATGGGCAACTCAGTGCAGCACCAAACCGTCAGACCTCTTGGGCCTAAGTCCTCAGTCCATGAAATCACAGGAACTAGAAAACAGAAAAAAATCAGACAAGTCCCACCCAAGAATGAATAGCAGCTAAAGCTCCATCTCTAGATGTCACCTGGCCCAGAATTAACGGCAAACTCTGAGCTCTCACTTTTCTGAGCTGCGGCTGCGTGTGCGGAGTCGAGGCGCCCCGTCCCACGCGAGCCCACTCACCACATGTGGCCGCTGGAAGCCTGCAGGGAGACGTGGCTGCTATACTGGAATGCGGGCTGCTCCTTGGATAACACGGGTTCCTGGGAGGGTTCAGGCAAAATCTGTAAGGCCGGGCCAGCTCCCTGTACCCCGGGGCCACACGCTGCCAGTTCATCAGGACGGTGCCCCCTCCAGCTTCCCACAGTGACTGTGGGCCAGTACCACCTCCCAGAGCACAGCCACTGACGTGGGCCTTGCATTCTGCTTCTGGGAAAGAACCTCACACTCAACATCCGAGGCCACTGGGCAAAGATGCCGGGCATAGGACCTCCTCTGTACATAGCCCTTCCAGAGTCCATTCACGGAGTGCCTGAGCGCCAGGACCAGGGCGGTGTTCTGCAAACCTTTGCTGACTTAAATCTCCTGGTAATTATGAGGGTAATAGGTGTGACTCCCATTTAACAGGAAGAAACTGAGGTTTTTGATTAAACTGGCCCAAAGTTATGTGGTGAGTAAACCACACGTAGCTGGCATTCAAAGCCAGACTCTCTCACTCCAAAGGCCTGTTCTCACTCAATATCCCACCCTGCTTCCCAAGCCCGTGCTGATGGGGATAAATACACGTTAAATGTGGCCACTGGCCATTTCTCGTGACTCTATTTCTCAGGAGACAGGGTGGGGTAGTGCAGGATTTGCAAAACCAGATCTCTTCTGGACCAGCAGAGGCGGCAGGTATGTAAAGAGGCAGAGGAAGGGGCGCCCGGGTGGCTCAGCCGCTGGGCGTCTGCCTTCAGCTCAGGTCGTGATCTCAGGGTCCTGGGATCGAGCCCCGCATCGGGCTCCCTGCTCGGCCGGAAGCCTGCTTCTCCCTCTCCCACTCCCCCTGCTTGTGTTCCTGCTCTTGCTAGCTCTCTCTCTGTCAAATGAATAAATAAAATCTTTTAAAAAAAAAAAAGAGGCAGAGGAAGGACAACCAGAAGCAGAGGTTCGGGGGCGGGGGAGGAGCCCACCGAAGGGCACTCATGTTCATATGTTTAATAAGGCTCCGCGCTGGCAACAAGGACTCTACACAAGTGCGGACGTCAGACGCCCTTGGATTCGGATCCAGGTCCTGCCACCGTCAGCCACGGCACCGTGCGCCAGTTACTCACTTCGCAACCTCTCTCTTCATCTGTGAATCGGGCTGTAAGAAACCTATCTCACGGGGTTGTTGTGAGGTGTCACCCAGAACAGCCCAAGGCATTCACACACTGAGCCTCTGTCCCTAGCCACAGAGGAGAGGAGAGCAGGCACTCAGCCCCCAGGCCTGCTGGGAAGGACCAGAAACTGGGCATTATTAGCCTGATGATGCTCACCCTTCCCACCACGCCTCGGCCTCGCACTGTCTCCAAGGTGCCAGATAAACTGAATATCCTCCAGTGTCGCTCCCGGAGCTGCACCACGTCACTATCGAGGTTCTCTAAGCGGATACAGTAGCGCCACTGTGGGGGGTGGAGAGAGTTCACAGCTGAGAAAGAACAGACCTGGGCTAGCCCACCCAGAATTCTAGGAAAGCAAAAGGCAAGAAAGCCGGACACCTGCAGTGCACAGGCCCCTCCCGCCAGAGGCAAACTGCCCCCCTCCAAATCCCCCCCCACCCCCAGGCACACACTCACCCAGTAGACATGGGAATTCTGGGCTTCCTGGGGAAAAAACAAAGAATTTAAGTCCCAGAGGGCAGGACCAAGTCTGTTCCAATCTACAGCTCTCCAACTGAGTAGGTGTATTCCAGGAAGGTTGCAGAGACAGAACAATGTCACGAGTGTCTGTGGGATGGTGACTGGACTACGGCCAACAAGCCCCAAAGGAGGCAGCCTCCCTCCTCCTCATCCCGTCAAGATCACCAACGGAGCTGGGTGCCAATGGAAGTCAGCCACAGGGCCCTTCCCTTTCTCACCAGTCTTCCAGCCAGCTGCTGCCCCCCCCCCCCCCCGCCCCGCTCCGGAATCACTCCTGGCTTAGGCCACCGCCCTCCTCCTCGGCCCTCCCAGAGCCCAACGCTATGACAACACTTGATGTGCTCTCTGCTAACCTCTCCCACTACCATGAGCTCCTGAAAGGCAGGGACAGGGTTTCATGTTTATTTGAAGCTCACAGCCAGGCAAGAAATAGCTCAATAAACATCTGACTAATGCATACAAAGTGTGAAGATCAGCCTCTACTGATTTAAACAAGTATGTGTATATTCTTCATAAACAGGAAGCCTTTGAACCAGAACAGAAGGGAGAGTCAGCCTGGAGGACTCTGTCCCAGAACCTGAGGGTCTCGCTGCTCCAGATCTTGGAGTCCACCCAATACGTGCAGCACTTGGAAGAACCACTAGGCACATGGTTTAAATGTGGAACCCACTCCAGTCACACTGGGGATACCACAGAAAATCTGGGGGCCCATCCCGAGGGAAGGTGCCCAGGCCAGGTACATACCCTCATGCCCATGTAGAAGGGGATGACAGTGACACGAATGTTCTCAGTCGTTTCCCGGTGGACATCAGAGAGCTCCAGCCAGGGGTGATTCTTCTCTTGCCAGGCCCGGAGTGTCTCCCGGGCCACAAAAGGGGGTGCTGGGGCAAAAGATAACTAGTTAGTCCAGGCCAGAGTCCCGGGTGTTCTCCAACTGCCCCTCCTAGAAAAATCTTCCAAGTGCCAACCCAGGTTAACGAGGCACCTGGACCTGAAGCAAAAGCACAGGCCGGAAGAAGGCACAAGGCCACCCAGAATAAGCCCCGAGCAGCTACGGGACATCCTGGGAAGAGAAAGGGGCTGGGAGTGAGGAGCCCAGGTCTTCAGACCCTACTGTAACCTTGACCTTGCCACTCACTAGCAACCAGCCTTTTCCTCATCCCTGAGCCTCACGTTTCGTATCTATTAGGAAGAGATAATAGCCATCCGCCTGATAGATCTAATGGGAGGTTGAATAAGGTTGTGGATATACAGCTTTGAAGTTACTTCTGTGATACTGTCCTTTGAAGAAAAGGCTCTCCCATTCCAGCTTCCCTTCTTGAGAGAGCTCACCTTTTGTCTGGTCGTACAGAAGAAATCTTTCAAACAGCTCGTGCTGGATGGGAACCTGGTCAGTGGAGGTGTAGGGGAGGATGTCTTCATGGCTGACATAGTCCAGGCCTGGCACAGAGAGGGAAAAGAAACAGTGAAACTCACACAGGAAAAGGGAGGAACAAGGCTGAGAAGAAACACAATGCCTGGCCTTGTCTCAAGGTGGGACGAGCCTGGCACCATCACTCTCAGCTTCTACAATCCCTCCTAGCAGATTAAAGGACATCGGAAAGGCATCAGAATCTTCTCACTGAGACACACCAGATGATGCTCACTACTCACCTGGGATGGCATAGAGGGCCCGGCTATCATCATGGTTAGCCAAGAAAGTCACAGCTTCTGTCTGAGATCTCTGAGACTGAGGCAAGAAGTGAGTCAGAGATTTTCTTAGTCACTATCCAGTCCTGAGAACTTGGGGCCCAGGGCTGGGCTCTCTTTGACCCTTCTCCCTCCCTCTGTCCCCATCAGGTTCAGGCCTTTCCCATGGAAAGAAACCCCAGGCCCAGCCATCCTGCTTACTTACTATATGTGGACAGTCTCGGGCATCAATCAGCACCTGATAGTAAGTGTGAGTTTTGCCTTTCACCTCCTTAGAACCATGGCCGGCAGGATTCTCTGCTCTAGAGGGTAGGAGAAAAAGCCCAAGATCACCCCAAGAGAAGCAGAAGTGGTGCCTGCCCTAGCTCCCTACCACCTCCTTACCTAGACAGACTAGTTAGTGCCTGATCTGAAGGGGCTTTGGCATCACCTGGGTACCTGCTCAGCAACACCGGGCCCAGCCCCTCCCCAGTCAGAGGCCAACAAGGAAATATGGAGGACCCATGGCACAGAGTCTCCATTTGCCTTACTCTCTGGCTGCTTCTTGGAAGAAGGGGACCATGTTGAGAAAATCAAATTGCTGGTTCCATCCCTGAAGCCCCGAGTACCCCACTCTTCTCACATCCCTGAGGCGGTCTATGATTACTTAATGGAACTAGGCCTTTTTTTTTTAATGTACTCTAGTGATAAGAAATTGAAAGAAAGATTCTAACTGAATGTCAAAAAATCAAGAAAATTAGTCCCTCAACGCCTTCTGGGCTTATAATGCAAATAGAGAACAGCTTGGGAAAGCATCCTGGGGAGGCCTAAAGGGACCCTCTGGCTTTTAAGACTGTCCCTGGCACTCAGCACTTTTGTCTCCATGGTGTCCGGAAAGTACTCTGGGACTGTTCCGATGGCCCAGGAGGATGTTGAATTCCCCCCTGGGACCCCAATTACTTACGTCAGCCATGAGTCAGGCCTCCTCCTGAGGGTACTGTGAGGCACAATGACAGGGGTACTTACTTTTCTGGAGCTGCAGAAGCCACATCCCGGTCATATAGTCTGGCCTGCCAGGGAAACAGGACGACACCTCGGTAGCCAAAAACACTATGAAGGAAGAGCTAAGAGGAAAGAGAGTCTCAGTGAGTGTGCAGTCCGCAAGTCCTTCCAGGTGGGACTCAGACCGCTGAGCAGCACAGGTAGCTGCAACCCCAGCAGGAGGTCCTGCCGATCTTTCTCTTGAACTCTGTGATCCACCCCCACCAGCTTCGGAACACTCTTACCAGCACACGTCCACAGCCATCCCACCCTGAGCGCGCCCGATCTCGTCGGAACACTCTTACCCCCTCTTCACCTGGCTGACTTCTGCTGATCCTTTAGACCATAGCTTAGAGCGCTAGGAAGACTTCCCTGACCTCCCCTCCACTCAGCACAGTGCATAGCCACTGACCCCATCGTAATTCCTTTCTAGACTGCCAACTCTACGAAGGCACTGCTTTCTGGTTCAAGTCCAACGCCCAACACCCGGTCCACTGTAGGCATACAAGAAAAGGGGAGTGGGAAGCTGAATAAACAAAAAGTCCTTACTTACAAGGGCCCTAAATCTCAGTGGATCTGGCACAAAGTTGATACAAAAACAAGAGCCTCACACCCAGTATGTTACACTGCAATCAGTTCAACTATGACAAAGTATTAAAGGTTTGTTTTCCTTTTTTTTTTCTCTCTCTCTTTTTTTTTTCTTTAGAGAGGGAGGAAGGGGAGAAGGAAAGGGAGAGGGAGAAAGAGAATCTTAAGCAGGCTCCACACCCAGCACAGAGCCAGATGCGGGGCTCGATCCCAGGACCCTGAGATCATGACCTGAGCCTAAACCAAGAGTCAGCCGCTGAAACTTCTGAGCCTCCCAGGCACCCCCAAAGGTGTGCTTTTCTTTTTTCTTTTTTTTTTTTTAAGATTTTATTTTATTTATTTGACAGAGAGAGCGAGAGAGCACAAGCAGGGGTAACAGTAGAGGGAGAGGGAGAAGCAAGCTTCCCGCCGAGCAGGGAGCCCGATGCGGGGCTTGATCCCAGGACCCTGAGATCATGACCTGAGCCGAAGGCAGACACTTAACCATCTGAGCCACCCAGGCACCCCAAAGGTGTGCTTTTCTGAAAGCTCCCCCCACTGGCTTCCCACCTTCCACTAAATTACAGGATTCTTCAACAACCTGGCCCTCTCCTCACTTTGGTTCAAATTATCTGTCCTGGGCGCCTGGGTGGCTCAGTCGGTTAGGCGTCTGCCTTTGGCTCGGATCATGATCCCAGGATCCTGGGATGGAGTCCCGCATTTGGCTCCCTGCTCAGCAGGGAGTCTGCTTCTCCCTCTCCCTCTGCCCCTCCCCCCTGCTCATGTGCTCACTCACTCTCTCTCTCTCTCAAATAAACAAAATCTTTAAAAAAAATCATCTCTGTCCACACTAACTTGGAAAGGGTACCCACTGACACATGAAAAGGATTCACATCCAGCAAAACAGAAACTCCATCTTAAAAAATTTGTGATTCTGGTCTGGCACTAAACATCAAGGCAGAAAACCGTAACATTCAGCCCTATGACCAAAACTGACCCTTTCAGAAGCAGGGCGCACCCTGAAAATGACAGATGAGGGGCACCTGGGTGGCTCAGTTGCTAAGCGTCTGCCTTCGGCTCAGGTCATGATCCCAGGGTCCTGGGATCGAGCCCTGCATCTGGCTCCCTTCTCGGCAGGAAGCCTGCTTCTCCCTCTCCCACTCCCCCTGCTTGTGTTCCTGCTCTCACTATCTCTCTCTGTCAAATAAATGGATAAAATCTTTAAAAAAGAAAGAAAGAAAAGAAAATGACAGATGACCCAGCCCAGCACTCACCTGCCCGGTCTCATATTTTCCGTTCTGTTTTGGCACCTCAAATACACCAACTGTCTCCAAAACTTTGCCCTCTGGTCGGTTTCTGATTAGGAAGGAAAAGAACAAGCAGCTGAAAAGCTGAGAAGGTAATGGTACCTATCCCATCAGAAAAAGCTACTAGGAGACTGAGGGGCCAGGCAGTGAGAGCAGCGAAGGGTCAAAGCAGTGTGGCAGGTGAAACAGGTAAGTGTCCTCACACACCACCACTCCAGATTCTGCCTTTCCCCCTTTGAGGTCCAGCCACAGGCCCTACCTCAGTTTCTGTGTTAGGTCTGACTGCTCCCCGATCACTTTCTTCTCTCTTCACTCTCAGCATTCCTCATATCATGCCCTCGCACCCTGCTTATTTATACCCCTTGCCTCTATTTCCTCCCTGACCCACCCTCCTGACTTCCCACAGCATTTTAACCGCCCTTCCCACCTTGCATTTCTGTTATTTGTGCCCATGTCTTATCTCCACTAGAGACTTTAGGTTCCCTGGGAGCAATGCCTGTGTCTGATTAGCCGTGTTCCCCCTCAGAGCCACTGTGTGTGAAATATTTGTTCTGTATAACTCCATCTATGTCTACCCCTGGAAACTGCAGCCTTCACCCTGCCCTTGAACTGCTTAGCAATCCTCTCCAAACGTCCTAGTGCACTCCCTGCATTGCACCTAGTAGTCTCTCAATCTAGTTTTTGTTCAGATTCACGTCACATTTCACAGGGATCTTGCACTGCAAATACTTATCATCTCTCCCCAATACCAGTGTCTAATTTCAGTCACCAAAAGGTCAGTTCTCTCAGTGGTCTCTCTGGACAGGGCTGCTCTTTCTAGGGGTCCTTCCAAGGTCTGCTATTCTTAGCATTTTGGAGATGTGAACCTTATGCTTCCTTCCTCTCACTTGATCCTCCAACCCCAATTTGACCTGCGGGTCCCATCGCTAGAGACAATGCTTACACCATTCCCCATGGCCTCAAGCCCCCTCCCCAAGTCACACAGAAAGAACCAATCTCCCCAAGGTCACGCTGAAACCCGGAACCCACGCAGGGCTCATTCTCAAGAGTCCAGTTTCCCACTTCGAGCATCTTTCTGAGGGTGGCTTTGTCCCAATCCGGGGCTGGGGGTTCAAGTCAAGAGCCCTAGGGCTTAATTAAAAGGCTGCCCACTAACAACAGCGCTCGAGATCCCCATTTGGGGAGGGAGGATTCGCTCCGGGAGGGTTACTAGCTCCCCCTCAGAGCCAGTCCTGCGTAACCCAGGGCTCCGGGCCGCGCTCCCTTCTGTTCCTGGCACACATCCCAGGCAGGGCAGGTCGGCTCCCGGCCGGAACCCTCTCCCGGGTCGAACTCAATCACCCTCGGCCGGCCCGGCCTCCTCCCTGGCCGGAACACACTCCCTGGGCTCCACGTACGGGCCCCGCGCTCCGTCCCTCACCGGGACGAGAGGTGCCTCCGCGTCGTCGTGGTCGCCTCTGGTGGGAAGGCCCCAGCTCCACCCGACGCACAGAGCGGCCTCGGCCCCCGGACCCCGGTTAGTGAGCGGGACCACCAGCGGCTGCCCACGGCCAGGGCCCGCCGGGCCACACAGCCCGCCATATCCCGCCGGAGCGCCCGCTCGGCTGCTGGCACTGGGCCCAACCCGCCCCCCGAGGCGTTCTGCTCCCGCCCCACACTGCCCCGCGCCGCGTCCCCGCCCCCTTGGCCCTCTGCCCCGCCTCATCCCGCCCCGTGAGCTCCATGCTCCTTCCGGCGCGCGATGGGCGGAAGTTCCGGCCCCCGGTCACCTGACCGTAGGTCCGCTAGACATGGCGTCTTGTTTGCTGGCGGGCGAGCGTCTGGTTCGCGCTTTGGGCCCCGGTGGGGAGCTGGAGCCAGAGCAGCTTCCCCGGAAGCTGCGGGCAGAACTTGAAGCCGCGCTGGGGAAGAAGCACAAGGACGGTGATCTTTCCAGTGGCTCCGCGCGCCTCGTGTCCTTCCGCCTGATCCGAGAGCTGCATCAGTACCTGAGAGAGAGGGGTGAGCCGTAGTCTCCAGCCCGGACTCGCCTCTCTTTTTCCAGAGTCTTTTCCCTCTTTAGTCTTTTCCCACCTCTAGCATCGTTGTGAGGGGGAAAAAAAAATCCATCACTCTCCTCCACCCGCGGAACGGTCATCTAGCCAACCCAAGAGTCACCTCATAAACCGTAGGACAACCCACTCCAACAGCTTCCATGGGGATTTCTCGTGGGTGACAAAATTTACCTGTGCAGTTTCTGCTCTCTTGAGAGTCTCCTCTTCACTACCAGGCCGCCTTAGGGCCGCCTGACCTTTGAGGAAGTCCAGTTCTAACCCAGTAATGCCGCACAAGTTCAGTTTCTTCCTTTTAAGCCACATTAGAAAACAACTTAGGATAGTGAGCTTGTCCTGTTTGGGAATCTGGATTTCTTTGCATCTCAAAAGCAAGTCAAATCTGGGGCGCCTGGGTGGCTCAGTCGGTTAAGTGGCTGCCTTCCTCTCAGGTCATGATCCCAGGGTCCTGGGATCGAGCCCCACGTCAGGGTGGGGCTGAGCAGGGAGCCTGCTTCTCCCTCTCCCTCTGCCTCCCTCTCTGCCTACTTGTGCTCTCTATCTCTCTGTCAAAAATAAATAAATAAAATCTTTTTTAAAAAAAACTTAAAAAAAAAAAAAAAGGAAGTCAAATCTGATAGTTTCTTTTTTTTTTCACATAGGATGATGGAAGGGTGTGTTGAAAGACCTGAACTGGGAGTAGCATCTGAGTTCTAGTCATAGCTCTGCCACAAACTCCCCTTGGAGAAGTCGTTTCTCATCCTTGGGTCTCAGTTCCCTTAACTGTAAAGGAAAGGACTAGGACAAACTGGTTTGTAAGGTCTTTTGTCAGAATGAACATAGCCTACCCAGAAGTAGGGTGCCCTTTGTAGACTGCACAACTACAGAACTATTGGAAGTAAAAAGTATCTTACAGATCATCTAGTACACTGTTCTCTGAGTATTTAGCATCACTGTGACTTAAACCTATTTAGGGCATTTCTGTTGTGGCCACAGTGTGACTTAATCTAAACGCAAATGTAAGTGGCTTACTTGTTAGCTGTGACATTGGCAAGATAATTGAGAGCTGACACTTAGTCAGCTGGGTGCACTAGGAGATATTTTTGTGGAATTGTCCTCAATTCTTCTCACTTGAAAATGATCTTGGAGATGAATTGAAATAGGGATGGCCATGTTTTATTTTGGTAGAAAAAAGAGAAGGGTCAGACCCTTTTCTGATCTTAATCCTTCAACCTTAGTCCTATGCATCATTATGTTTGTAAAAATCTTTTTTTCCCAGGTTCCACACTATACCTTCATGAGCTCCTAGAAGGCAGTGAAATCTATCTCCCAGAGGTTGTGAAGCCTCCCCGGGTATGTAAGGGATATATTTCTGAGAGTGGGTGTTGGCTGAATTGGACTTACTCATGATACATTCAGATTTATGAATCAACCTTTGGGCTCAAAAATTTGTCTTTTAAATCCTTGAGAGCTGGAGTGGGGGAGCCAGATACTGTCCTCCCTGCTTGACAGCTTGGAAAACAGATCCCTCCAAAAAAGTTTCCAAAGCGGTGGAGGCAGAACTAATGAATGCATGGGTCTCTTGGCACCCTTTAGCAGTGCTTTGTCCCCTGAAACCAATGAACCAATGATTGTGACATGGCTTCCTAGCAAGCCGGGAATACCCTTCTCATTTGATTTTTCTGCCTCAGAACCCAGAGCTAGTGGCCCGTTTGGAGAAGATTAAGATACAGCTGGCCAATGAGGAATATAAACGGATCACATACAATGTCACCTGTAAGGTAAGGGCCTGCTCTTCAGTACAAGGCCTGAGTAACTCCTGAAAGCAGAGCCCTGTGCTGGGAAGAGGTACAGAGGGAAAAAACATCGTGGAAGCTTGGTTTTTATACGAGTCAGGGACCATAGAAGCTCTGTGCTGCATACAAACCTAATATAATTCCCAACTCCTTTACTGAGACTCTGGGCTCAGATGGTGACTGAATTCTTAAAAGTCATAGAGATGGAGATAAGCCTTGGAGCCTTTCTTCTGACAGGGCTCCCTATTGTTCTGTAACATGCTCCCACCCTGGAGCAAGAGAGGAGTAGATAGGTACTGGGAACCTATGTCCTTTCTCTGAAATGCTGGATCTGTGGTTCAGAAAAAAATCCAGCTGGTCCCCGACAACAGAATCCATGGAGAAGGCAGAGTTAATGTGTTGGGAAATAAAGAGAGCAGAGCCCAGACTGACAAATGGATACTCTCTGGGCTGCCTCTGAGCTGCTTCCTTTTGGAGTCATTTGTATTTTCTTTTTCCCAGGATTCAAGGCATGGTGGGACTCTTAGTGACCTAGGAAAGCAAGGTGAGGTACTGGGAAATCACATTGCTAAAGCCTCTCCCTGGGAGGGGTTGGTCATGGCACTTCTTCCCACCCCAGTGCTCTGGGTTTAAGCCTGAGCTATTCAGGCTTGCTGTTTGAAGGAAACCCAGTTGATGGGGGAGGCAGCCCTGAGATAAGAGGGCCTTGTGGAGGATGCTGACTTCAAGGTTTCTTCCCTGGGTTCTTCCCCAAAGTGAGGTCAGTGAAAGCTCTGGTCATCACCATCTTCAACTTTATTGTCACGGTGGCAGCTGCCTTCGTCTGCACTTACCTTGGAAGCCAATACGTCTTCACGGAAATGGCCTCAGTAAGTAGGCACTGGGCAGGGCAGGGTGCTCCGGGTGGGAGTGTTGGTGGGAGAGAGAGGACGTATGTGAAGGTGCCTTGAACAAGTTAGGTGTTAAGCAAGTAGTAAATTTATGTAGTAAACAAGAGGAGCATTTGAGCTGTCCAGCAGTCATGGGAGTATATAATAACCTCAAGAGAATCCAGATCCTATTTTCTTCCTTTCCCCCCAACTTATGGGTCCCCTCACGCCCCCCCCCCCCATATTTACTAGAGGTGCCAGAGGCTGCAGAGCTGGATGCTGGCCTGCATCCCCTAAGCCTGGTTCTCTCTCTCCCCAGCGGGTACTGGCTGCCTTGATCGTGGCCTCTGTGGTGGGCCTGGCCGAGCTGTATGTCATGGTGCGGGCGATGGAAGGCGAGTTGGGAGAGCTTTAACTGATGGGTCATCATCAAAGTCTGGAGCAGGTTTCGGGAGACTCCAGGCTCCCAGTTGCCAATCACTGACTCTCAGTCAACCTGTCAGGCCCTTTGTCCACAGCTCTGGTTAGTCAGAGGGCCAAGCCAAGGCCACCTGCTCTTCCTGCCAAAGCCCCGTACTCTGTCAATTTTCAGAGGGGCAGTAAAGGAGAGTCAGACAACAACTGAAAAGAACTGGTCTTTCAGTTCCTTCTCCTGAACCCAGTGCCCATCTGCCTTCTCTAGTCCATCTGGGCACTGCCCAGGCTGGGTTTTCCTCCTTCAGGAGTAAATAGAATCCAGGTCTTCCCAGAAGTAGACCATATTGCCTTGAACTTCCCCAAGTGCATAAATCGATGGTCACCCTTGCTCCACACATCCCTGATGCAGACCTGTAATTTAGATCAGTAACCTCCAAAAAAGCAGAAAGGATTCCTTCTCTCCAGTTTGTGTCAGAAGAGGAACTGATCACAGGACATCAAATAAGAGAAAGGTTGGTACAGATGGTGAAGTTGGGAGCTAGGCAGCTGCCTTTCCGGAATCTTAGTTTCGGTCTTCATCCTCTGCTCGCCATTTTCAGATTTTCTATATGCTTCTACCTGTCTCTACCACTCACCAGCCCTCCTTAAACTTCCCACCTTTCCATCACCCTTTGCTTGCCTCCAAAAATGAAACCAGTTTAGATGGCAAAACAGTATGTCTGCTTTTAATTGAAAAATCTCTTGTGCTTTGTGTGTGTTGGTGGGAAGAGTATGCCTACTGTGGATTGTCTCAGCTAATAAAGGGAGACGTTCTTTGTAGATAGGGACTGTTTCCAGATTTAAGTGTATATGTGAATATGAATAAGCATACGCATGAATACGTACACGTAATATATTATGAATACGTATACATATCATCATACATAAGCCTAACGGAAGATATTTTATGTAGGTTCTTAAAATATCTGGGTTTGGGGGGGCGCTGGGTGGCTCAGTCGTTAAGCGTCTGCCTTCGGCTCGGGTTTGATCCCAGGGTCCTGGGATCGAGCCCCACATCGGGTTCCCTGCTCAGCAGGAAGCCTGATTCTCCCTCTCCCACTCCCTCTGCTTGTGTTCGTCTCTCTCTTTCTCTCTCTGTCAAATAAATAAGATCTTAAAAAAAATCTAGGTTTGGGTGAGTGCGGAAAATAGTTTATAAACATGCACAGTTGAGTAATTGTTTTACGTGATTATTTTTGGTCTTCATAACAATCCTGGAGGTTGGAAGAGGAAATAACTTTAGGCCCCTTTTCCCGAAGACAAAACTGAGGCTGAGAGAAATCAGATGACCAGCTGTGGTCTTTCCTCTGTTAAATGGAGCCAAAGACTGCTAGGTTGTTCTGAAGTCCCCATGTAATGTTAAACTTCAAAGAACTTAGATTAGCGGTATACTGATAGAATCTGTGTAAAGGTACTTAAAAATTGTCAGTTTTTTATCCAATAAATATTTATTGTATCCACTGCATTCTTATTTCAAATCTTGTGACAACACACAAGCTCAAAGATTCCTTAGTTTTGATATGTGTTCAGGGTCTGTTCCTAATGGTTCCTATATTCCTTTCCATTTGTTCACACTATGAATTCCTATGGTGTTTTTTTTTCCCCAGGGTACTCTTCTGTTCTTAGAAATTACACACTCAGGGGGCACCTGGGTGGCTCAGTTGGTTAAGCGTCTGACTCGTGATTTCGGTTCAGGTCATGATTTCATGGGTTATGAGATTGAGCCCTGCATCAGCTCTGAGCTCAGTGGGAAGTCTGCTTGAGTCTCCCTCCCTTTCTCCCTCTGCCCCTCCCCCTACTCTCTCTCTCTCTCTCTCTCAAATAAATCTTTTTAAAAAGGAGGAAAGAAATTACACGCTCATGGGTTCAGTAGACATTTGTTCCACAGTGCTTGCTAGTTTCTACTTGGTACATAGCCAGTCTGAGCTTCCCCAGACAGTACATGAGAGAGGGAAGGTTTCATTCCTTCTGTTCCACCATAGATGACTTTGTTGAGAAATCTTAGAAGTTCTGTTGTTGGTTGAAAGAAATGTCAACTGTGAGAAAAAAGTTAAGATGGCATTTTATAATGTTTCTAGCAACCCAGACCATTTAAGACTGAGTTTAAAAGCTACACTGAATGTTTGTGGAGATTCGTGGCTATCGTACTTTGCTAAACTCTGTGGGCCAGGTAGCGTGTGGGACCACATAGCCTTCAGCGTTCACACCCCCCAGATACCTGGATTGGAAGGTTGGAAGGCTTGTAAATATTAGATAAAGAGCAGGCCCCCTCAAACAGCTTCTGCCACAGGGTGTCTTCTCACACTGAGATTGGGGTCATTCCACACACACACCCGTTTCACTAGAATGGGGTCCTTACCTTGATCCCAGGCCCCTCCTCACAAGTCAGCAGGCTTCTGTGGCCTTGAACACTTACTGAGAACTGCTTTATGAGCCAAGTACTGTGCTAGCTGCTGGAGATCAAGAGGTAGAAGACCTAGTTTCTGCCAAGGGATTCTTCACCGTGCAAAGTGTTTTTCCGCGTGCAGGGGCAGAGTTGGAGATAGCAATAAGGTGGCCTGTCCTCTGGTTCTCGTCACAGAGAAGAGCACTCTCTCTGCTCTCAGCCACTTCCTCCATCTCTCACCACCCCATACTTTTCTCCAGCGCAGTCTGGGCCCAGGGCTTCCCAGGGCAAAAGGGGAGTTCTTGGCAGGAGGCCAGAGGATCAAGAAGTTTGGTGTCCTCCCGGTTTCTCCTAGCCTGCTGTATGGAGATGGAAGGCACCTCGGGTGAATTGAGAGCTTTTATAACGCATCACACCACATGAAGCCCTTCACTTAACATTATTGCTTCTCATTCCCCAAATGGAGAGAAGACAAGTATTATCACCCCCCATTTTTTGCAGGCTCATAGACTTTCAGAGAGTTGTAAGGTTACATAGCAGAGCCAGGATTTGAATCCAGCCCGGACTGATTGCAAACTCCATGCTTTCCTGGAGCAGAGCAGCTCCAGAAATGGTAGCAGCTGGAGCGGCCTGGAAGCCGTGGGAGCAGGAGCAGAACGTGCCGGCAGAGGCTCCCATCTCCCAGCCAGAGCCCTAAGCCCTTCAATTACCTGTCCCTCTAATCCCAGTAGAAGCCTGGGTAATGCCTCCCACCCAGGATCTGTGTGAAACCTGGCCCTATTTAGGGATTAGGTGATGGAGATACATCTCAAAAGCAAACGGCGCTTGTCCCCATTCATTTGCAGCACACAACAATCCAGATTAAGTGTATAGAGTTTGGGTTTTATTTGGAGATTAGTTGGTATTACAGATGATGGTGATACGAAAACCCAAGGTTGCCAGCGCGCACGCCCCCACCCCCCGCTAAATCTGTCAGGTTGTCTCCACAGCCTCAGGTCAGAGGGCAGCCAATCTGATCTTTGTGAAAATTAAATGAACATAAGCCCTGGGCTCCTCTTTCTACTTTATTACTTTAATATCACTTCCTCTTCAGATCCATGGTTCCAATTCATTTGTCCAGGTGGTGGCAGGTCAGAAGAGGGGGCCCTGGTTCCCAGCAGGCTGGAATTCGTTTCCGTGCTCTCCTCACCGAACTCACCTAGCAGCTAGCTAATGGCCTGAAAGTGAGGGGCGGCTGCCTGTTCTTTGGAGGGAGGAGGTGTTGTCAGCTGGGGTGAGAAGAATTGGGGGCCAGGCCTGGCTCCAGAGAGGTGGACAACCCGGCCCTTACCCCATCTCTCTGAAGGTACCTCCTGCCATGGTGATGGGCGTAGGCTCCAGGAGGGGCAGGGCGCTGCGTAGCAGGAGCCAGGCCCTGGGGACTCAGGGCCGGCCTGGAGGACAGTGGGAGGGAGGGATGCCTCAGCTAACCTTCCTTCTGATAAGAGAACTCCCTTGTGTAACAGGTGGGGTGGGGGATCCACTTCTGATGTGTTTAGTCCTAAGGGGCAGGGTGGGCCGCAGAGCCAGAGGAGTGGTCTCCCAAGTTCTAGGCTTCGATTAGGAGTGGTCCAGGTTGGTGACGATGGCGGAGGCATAGATGAGGTCAGATAAGCTGCCCAATGAGGTCTGGGGAGTGGCTTGCTCTGAAGAAAGGTGGACCCCTGAAGCCCCAGCTGGTCCCCATGGGGCTACAGCTTTAGCCCCTGCCCAGCCCTGCCCTGGACTCAAGCCGGGAGCTGGGCAGGAGGCATGTCGACTCATTGAGGCACACTGAGGTGTGCTGTTGGAGGGCGGAAGCTGGCCTAGTGTTCGGGGCTCCCGGGCCTGCTGGAGGGTGTCTGGAAGAGATCGGGCTCTCTGGGTGTGCTCGGGCCTGGGGCTTAGGCCTCCTGCCTTCCTGTTCTTGATTCTCTTGGCCCGGCGGTTCTGGAACCACACCTGATAAGGAAAAAAGGAATCTCTTCTGGCTCCAGCTCCCCCTTCCCCAGCTACAGGGAAAGCAAAACCTGGAGGCGGGATACCCAGAAAAAAGGGACTGTGCGAGAGTACCCCCACCCTGAGAGGGGGTCACTGCTCACCTGTATCTTGGCCTCAGGAAGGCAGGTGACCCGAGCCAGGTGCTCACGGGTGCCGATGTCGGGGTAGGGCCGTGCTGCAAACGCCCGCTCCAGCTCCAACAGCTGCCCCCTGCTGAAGGTGGTCCGCTTTCTCCGGGGGGAACCCAACCCACTGGCATGGCCTGCGGGCCAGAGTAGGAGTCAAGCCAGGACTCCCTGCGAGAGCCTCCATCCCAGCCTCAAAACTCCCAGCTGACTCTCTGCTCCCTCGCTTCCACCTTCCCCACATTCTCCCCCTGCCCACCCTTTCCCCACCAGATCACCTGGTGAGGATGCATCCACAGGGCTGGCCATGGAGCTGGCGGAGAATGAGGAGCCAGAGGGCCATGCCAAGGTTGTGCCCGCACCGCACCCCTCCTCCTGGCATTTTATCCTGCTCAGAGGGTTGGCCCCGCCTCCAGGAGGGGAGAGGTTTCATGTCCAGCTTGAGGGGAGCAGAGCCGTCCCAGAGGAAGGAGGGGAGGCCAGGGGCAGTGTTGGGGCTTGTGTGGGTATGGGTGGAGCAAAACTTCTGTGGCCCCTGCTCCTCCGGGGCTTCATAAAGGAAGCCGGTCCGAGCCCTGCTCCTCGCACCGCGGACTCCAGCAGTCTGTGTCTGAAATCCTGTACTTTGTGAAAATCTTCCTAGGACTCCTTCCAGGAAGCCGAAAAAATCCCTCTCTCTAGTGCTCCCAGTGCTTCACCTGCCCCTTCTGGAGCCCTCAGTGCCCTGGCGCTGGCTACCTTTAAGGGAGAGTGGGTGGAGTCCTATGCCACAACCGAAGGCTGGGCAGGATGAGGATGACAGGGATAGCAGGTGAACTGCAGCCACCCCGCCCTCAGCAGGGCTGGGGAGCAGATGTCACTACCAGCTTGCCCTCAGGTCTGCTTTAGAGACTCGTCTGCATCCAACCCTTTGAAAGCCCAAATGGGCTTCTTGGAGTCCAGGAACCTAGAACCGGAGGAGGTTCCACAGGTACAATCAAGGCATTCTAAGAAAGATGTTTGTATTTGCAGAGTATTCATCCTTGTAAGTCTTTGGAGCCACTTTTCTAAGAGAAGTGGGTGCGTTTGAATTTCTTTTGCGTTCTTGCCCTTCCATCTCCTCTAACTTTCAGTACCGCACACCCCAGACCCGAGACAGAGGCCTCAAAGAAAGGCTCATCCTAGGGGTGGGTTTGGGGGGAGCACACCAGTTCCCTAGGCTAACCACATTGCAGGCTCAGGATGGGCAGGAAAGCTAAGCCAGAAGCCTACCTCCCTCTGCCCCTTCTCTCTCCTCCAAGACCCTAGTCAACTCCAAGAGGCAAAGCAAGCCCAGGGCTAGGAGGGGCACTTGGTAGCTCCTGTCATCATCAGTGGGGTTCAAGCTCCTGCTAATGTTGGTAGGTTGGTAGGGGCTGCTTAGCTCAGGAGGAAGGCTAGCACTCATGAGGCCCTCCTCAGCCCAGAGCTTTTTGGGTTCACAGAGAGGGCCTGAACTCAATGTGGACTGGACACAAGGTGGCTCTCCTCCCCCAAGACATTGTGACGGCCCAGCCTCCCTTCCTTTCCCCAAGCAGATCCCTGTCTCCTGCCTGTCCACCCCAGTCAGGACAGTAGTCTTAAACTCAGGGTCAAGGGATCTTTATTGGGCTGGGAGGAAGAGGTTGAGGAAGGAGCAGTGGAGGGCCCAGCTGTGTGGGCTCAGATTCCTACTGGTGGCCAGGGGCTGAGCAGCCCAGCCAGTACTGGGCGATGGAGCGTGGGTAAGGAGGGCTCACAGTGTCCACTCGCCGTGTACGAAGGTTGACTCGGTAGTACTTGTCTGGAAGAGAGGTCGGGAGAGGGTGTGTGAGACCCAGCCTGGCCCTGCCCAGTCCTGCCCTGAGAAAGAAGACATGGGTCTCTCCTGGAAGGGTAAGTGAACATCCAAAATGCAGCTAAGGACTCCCACCCTGGCTTTCTGGAGTCAGCACCCAAGGGCCATGTTCAGCCCATGGGGGACCAGGGACAGCAGGGAAGACCCAGCTAGACAAGCTCCAAGGATGGCAGAGGCTCCCACCTCGTGAGAAGAAGTAAACACTTTGGATGGGCTCGCAGGCGGCAGGCACAAGCCAGTCCATGTCGTAGTCATCATAGTTGTAGGTGCCCAGGCCGCTCTCCTCACTGGAGAACCAGGACAGCCAGGTTGAACGGGATTGCCGCTGGGGGTTCTGGCTGCGGCCTCGGCCACGGTGACGGTGACGGTTACGGCGTGAACGGTAGCGCTTACGGCTACGCCACTTAGACTTGGGCTTCTTGGCCCAGGATCGGGGAGCTGAGCCCGAGATGTAGATGCGGCCGGCCATGGCCGCATCCACCTGCGTGGGCACACCAAGCCAGTCCTGGCTGATGAACCGGGGCTGTCCAGCACCACCTGTGGCAGGGGATGGGTTAATGAGAACCCTAAGGGCCTGTAGAGTTCATCTGGTGCCCAACAGTGGGCTGTGTGCCTTGCCCAAGGACACCGCAAGCTCATGGCAGAGCACAGCACCCGGGCCCTCTGACTCCCTGTTCAGTGCTCTTTCTCCTGGCCTGCCTCCACTACAGCCCTCCCCACTTGCCTCAGCCACGGCCACTCCTCCTGCTGGCTATGCCCTTGGCTGTGCTAGGCAAAGTCCAACGTGTGGGGTCCAGGTGGACCTCCCCCCAAAGGTCAACAGAAACAAAGTCTGGCCTGAGCAAACAGCTTTTGATCCATAGCTCTGCAATCACAGCCCCCTCTGGCCTGCTGTGCCCTGCCCCTCCCCAGAGGGTCCCAGGAGGAGAAAGCGAGACTTGCCCTCCCTCCATACCAGAGGGTCTGCTCCGGAAGAGAAGCTCGAAGAGGGTCTCCCAGCTGTCCCTCTGCAGCAGGGCAAAGTGTTCAAACACGGCAGACAGGGAGCTGCCTTCACACTCCTCCTGACTGGGTTGCTGCTGGAACTCGTACTCCCAGTACTGTCTCCCTGAGCGGGGAAGCCGGTGGGGGGGGGGGGGGGGGGGGGGAACGTGTGAGCAAGGCTGGAAAGCCAGCCCCAAGGCTGCTGAAGATAGGAGCTCCTGGCAGGGGGCAAGCCTAGTTTGACCCTGCCCCTAGAGGAGTGTGGAGGCAAACCGAGACCACCCCACTGCCTGCTCTTTCTCGCACCCACTCCCTTAGTACCCTTAAAGAAGTAGACCCGCTCCCGGCCACTGTAGCTATGAGCAGGGAGAGCCAAGGCTGCATCCACGTTGTCCGGAATGCCCTTGAAGCCTTCAGAGATGTTGCGGGGGAAATCTGGGTCCAGGACACCATCCTCAAAGCGCCAGTACTGATTACCCTAAGGGGTAGAGAAGGAGGAGGGAGTGAGGAGGAAGCTGGCTGGGCACAGGCAGAGTCCCCCACCCAAGGCAGGAGTCCCAATTCTAGGCTTGTCGCCCGGGACCTGGAGCCCTGGGCTTCCCTGTCCTCAAGAGCCCCAGTCAGGGACCACAGGCTGGGATCCAGCCTTCCTGCCCACCCTAGTCCTGGGCACAGCAGCCCTCCACCCCTGCCTAGACACCCTTGACCCTGACCCACAGCCCCTGGGCCCGGTACCTTGAAGAGGTAGGTCTTCCCCTGACAGTTGATGCGAGTGAAGGCAGCATCAATGGGGCCCTCAATGCCCCAGACATCTTGGATAAGCTTGGGGTACCCAGGCCTCACTCCCTCTTCATCCAGCTCATAACAGTACTGCCCTAGAGTGCGGGAGGCTGTGTGAGGGAGGGGATGTTCCAGGGGCAGACCCCTACCCCCAAGACGTGCCCCTGGAGTCACCTCGGAAGGCAAAGAGGGAGCCATTCTTGAGGTCAGTGAAGGCGTCAAAGGGCTTCCCACTGCATAGCTCCTCCTTTGCTGGGGACTCAGGGATGTCTTCAGCATGGGTCTCCGGCCCTGAGGGCTCCTGCCCAGTTCCTGGAGCCTCTTCTTCAGTGACCAGAATAGGTACCTGGGCAGGAGACTCCTCACGCTGGGTCTGCAGGCCAGGGGTCAGCATGGTGCTCTCCTGCTGTGTGAGGACACTCCCTCTCGACCCCTCGGGGTAGTCAGTGGCCCCGTACTCATCTTCTGGCAGAGTGAATACATCCCCACGAGTCACTGCGGGCAGAGTGGGTGGTGGTGAGTGTCCAGCTGCAGAGGGGACCCCTGGCCCAGCCAGCCCCTCTGGACGCACCTTGGGGCTTGCACTCGGTCACATAGTCCTCGCAGCAGCTCTGGTAGTAAGAGCAGAGCTCGTCACACTGACACTTCCTGTCGGCGTTGAAGCCCTCTGTACAGCGGCCCATGCAGGACTCTGTGGGGAGGAGGTGTTAGTTGGCATGGCCAAGCCCGGACCACCCTTGCCCACCCTCCATTGGCCTGAACAGCCGCCAATCCCCTCTTGCACCTTGGTCAGCCAGAACAACGCAGGCCAGCAGGGCTAGCAGCAGCAGGGGCCTTGGGGAGGCCATGGCAGGCCCCTAGCTTCTAGCCAGGTGAGCTGGGCTCTGTGCTCCTGGAGGGAGGTCTCCACTTCGATGCTTGAGGAAGGGAGGGCGAGGTGGGGACTGGGAAGGCAGGAGCCAGAGAAAAAGAGCTGTGCCTTTTCTGCTGTTTGCTCAATCTCTGGCCCAGCCCCCAGTGCCCTGGGCCCCAGAGGCTGCTGCAGCAAAGGGTCACATTCCTGGAACTCCGGGCCTGGGAGAACTGTGAATAGGATCCTTGCCAAGCTCCATGTCATAACAGAAGGGAAACAGCACAGTGGATCTGGAGGACGTAAAGAAGGCCCACTGTGCCACTCACAGGCTGTGTGACCTTGGGCAAATGGTTTTACCTGCCCTGGCTTTCTTTTTGGTTAAGTGAGATTAATAATGCTTGCCTCCTGTTGTGTTGGGGGTTACACAAGCTAAAGCAGACGCAATGCCGAGTGCCTGGAGTAGCGCCAGCTTCATTCTCCATAAATGGTTATTTATCTGTGATCTGTTTGATCAGGCACATCTCTGACTGTCTCACCCACCCACTGTGTATTTAGGGCAGTGAAAGGGGGGGGGGGTTGGAGGAATGCTGGTAAGCATCCTGGGGGAATTTTTTTTTTATCATAAAAAAACAGATTTTCGTGTTTAGGTTCAACTCTTGGGTGCATTGATTTCCCCAAGCTGGGCTTCACAGCACAGCAAAATTGGGTGAATATTAACCGTTTGGACTGGATTTGATTCCTTAGTCTCCCCATATTTCACTGCTCCTTGGTAGGCACTGCTCCGTCTCCACCTTCAGACTTCCTATGGGTAAAGAATAGCATCATTCCTCACACTTTTAGTCTAAGTAGCATCCCTCTTTCCAGAAAATACCCCTGGCACAGAAGGCCTGATTTTGTGCCCACTGTCAGGGGTCCATTGGGCCTCCTGAAATCCTGCCACCACCTGGAAAAAAATGATTGTCAGAGTTTCCAACTGACTTTTTCAGTTCCATAATCAGAAAGGGGTGTGTGACTTTGGGCAGTCTCTTTTCTGTGAGCTTCAGTCAGTTTGGCTGTTAAATGGGAACGCTAATCCCTACCCCTTAGGCCTGTCGCAAGGCTTCATTGAGAAACAGGCATAAAGGGTCTCGAGAGTTGTATCGAATCGGTACCATGATTGCTTGAACCGCTGTTAGGGGAGGGGGCACGCTCCACGGTGTTGCCGTCACGTTGCAGTGTCACAGGGTTTGCGGGGAAACCGAGGCAGTCCTCCCGCTCTGCACCCTCTCCCCCTAGTCGCCACCCCCACCCCACCGCAGGGCGTGGGCGTGGCTGTGGCTGGGTTAAGCCTGGGGGTGAGGCTACTCAGGAGGCCGGGGAAGAGTCCCACGTGACCGAGAGGCGGGGTGTCAGCTCCCGGGCTGCGGCTTCTCAGGGGCGGGGCTGCTGCAGAGCATCTCCTAGCTGGAGCCGCGCTTTGTTCTTGCTGCCTCCTAGACCCGCCGGCGTCAGGGTCCATCCCTCGCTCCCCTCTCGCTCCTCCCGCCCACGCCCTGCATCTGGGCCCGGATCCCTTCACCCAAAAGCTCCGTCCCAGATCCTGCCCTCGCCCCTCCCCCAGATTTCTGGCCAGCGCCCTTGCCTGGTAGGTAGCCTTCTATCCATCCCTCCCTCCTGCACCTTCTTTTCCCTGGATCCCTCTCCTGTCCCCCTTTCCCCAAGTGCCGGGTCGCTCCGCCCCTCCGGACCGGGGATGTCCCCCGCAGTCCCGCGCCCATGGTCCTGACGCTGCTTCTCTCTGCCTACAAGCTGTGCCGCTTCTTCACCATGTCGGGCCCACGGCCAGGCGGTGAGCGGCTAGCGGTGCCGGGGCCGGACGGGGGCGGCGGCGCGGGCCCATGGTGGACCGCGGGCGGCCGCGGGCCCCGCGAGGTGTCGCCCGGGGCGGGCTCCGAGGTGCAGGGTGCCCTGGAGCGCGCTCTGCCCGAGCTGCAGCAGGCGCTGTCGGCGCTGAAGCAGGCGGGGGGGGCGCGGGCCGTGGGCGCCGGCCTGGCCGAGGTCTTCCAGCTGGTGGAGGAGGCCTGGCTGCTTCCGGCCGTGGGCCGAGAGGTAGCCCAGGGTCTGTGCGACGCCATCCGCCTGGACGGCGGCCTCGACCTGCTGCTGCGACTGCTGCAGGCGCGGGAGCTGGAGACGCGCGTGCAGGCCGCCCGCCTGCTGGAGCAGATCCTGGTGGCTGAGAACCGGTGAGGGTGCTCACGGGCTGAGGGGAGAGCGCGGGGTGCTGTGGGGCAGCAAGGGCGGTCCACGGCCCGGGTCTCTGGTGCGACTTTTCCCGCCTCACCTCACCGCATCCCTGTACTACACCCCTGCTGGGGATCAGCGTGTCTATTTTACAAATGAGGAAAATGAGGCTTGGGAAAGTTTCATGCCTTGCCCGGAGTCACAACACAGTGTGAACTGATGGTGCAGCCGGGATTCACTCCCAGGACTGTTGGGGTGATGAATGAGACAGGGACAGGAAGAACGGAGTGGTAGGACAGGAATTTGTCCCTGGTTCCGAGGATGGAGCTGGGATCCTGCTGCCAATGCCCCCTAAACCCACAGACCTCCTCCCTACAGGCCCGGGTGCCCTTCTAGGCTTCCTTCTGTGCCACTGAGAAAGGAAGAAAACACAATGCTCAGGAAACGGGGTAGGAGGAGGGGCAATGATTATGGAAGTGAGTACTGATCTGAGGGTTACTTGCCCCCTTTATGCCACCCCCAATCCACCTCCTGCTTCCTCCTTCTTCATTTTGGCCCTCGTAACAGGCCAGACATGATCTCATTCTGCGGCTGCTAATGGGGCACAGAAGGTTTTCTAGTGGGATGAATGGGTGAGAGAAGAGGACACAGGTGAGGAGCTAGGCAGAGGCCAGAGTATGTGTTCTCTGTCCCTTCCCCACAGAGGGCCAAGATACAGTAGGGGGGTCCAGTTGGGGTCTGGCTGCCCCTCTCTTGCCTGCCTCTTGGGATCTCCCCTGGAATATGAGGACCCTTGCACTCACTTCCTCTCCCCTCTGATGCCAGAGCAGACCAAACTGTCACTCAGTAGTCACATGCTGAATTCTCAGGCCCCTCAGATTTAGAAGGGTTTGGGAAGGGTCACTTTCAATTCATGCAGCTCTCACAAGTGTGATGGGCATGGGTTAAGGGTGCTTTCCTTACCATTTTCTTTCTTTTTTTTCCCCTTACCATTTTAAAAAATTAAACATAACCTTGTGGACAGTGGTAGTGATACAACTGTCAAAAATGCATGAATGAAGCAATTTAAGTTGGGGAGAGCAAGTTAGGGTCTGCTTACTCAGCAAGTCATTAATTTTCCGTTTAAGATCAATCATCAGTACATTTGGAGGGCTAGCAAACAGAGTGGGTGCTCCCTGTGGTGGGCACAGGGTGGCCGTACCTGGTAGCCTGGTATGTGGGGCGTGGCAGCTATAATTAGAACCCTTGGGGAAGCGGTGCAGCCAACATCCTAGGAACAGGAGGGCTACAAGATGCAAACTGCACTGATATTTTTCAAGGTTGAAAATAACAACACCTGGTTCAGAATTACTGAGGGAGGAGTCACACTCCCCATCATTCCTGGTCTCAGAAAACCACGCGCTGGTGCTGACAGCACTTCAGGACCAAGGACAGAGCCCAGCAAGCGCCCCCCCCCCCCCCCCCGTGGCCATCAAAATTTTTTCCAAAGAAAGGCAGAATCTCTTCACCCTTTAGACTGCTCTGGGGGGAGGCTGGAAAGGAGGGAAGGGAGGTGATACACTGAGAACCTGTGTTTATGAAATCTTGCCCTTCTTTCATCAACCAAACTCCTCTTAAAGAGAGTTCCTCAATCAGTGCACCCACTCCTTTTCTCATTCCTGTCTTCCCAGCGTGCTACTACACCCACTGCCCAGGAGCCTAGATCACAGCGTCCCTCACCCCCAAATGCCAAGAGAAGTCCAACAGGGTAGGACCCTCTGAACTTGGTCCCATGACACCAGTGAGGGCCCCATGTGATTGCTAGCCTTTGAGATTTATAGCCCAACCCCATCAGGAGACCATAATTAGGTTAAATGGTTTAACTCAGGTTAAATGGCTTTCCCAAAAATACACAGTGAATAAGTGGAGGAGACATATTTTAAAAAGAAAACAAAACAGTGACACCTGGGTGGCTCAGTTGTTAAGCGTCTGCCTTCGGCTCGGGTCATGATCCCGGGGTCCTGGGATCGAGTCCCACATCGGGCTCCCTGCTCCGCGGGAAGCCTGCTTCTCCCTCTCCCATCCGCCCTGCTTATGTTCCCTCTCTTGCTGTGTCTCTGTCAAATAAATAAATAAAATCTTTAAAAAATAAAACAAAACAGAAAGCTATGGCATATAAATTCAAAAAGGGCGAAGGTACAAAAAAGTCACACACTTAAGAATTTTTCTTTCTACCCAGACCCCCTCCCTGGACGAAAACCAACAAAACAATTTTCTTGCACAGTATGTCCTTCCAGAGAAATTCTAGGCATACAAGGATTTACGCATATATGTATATTATATATACATGCTTGTATGTATATGTGTATGATTTCCTCTCTCCTTTGGAGCTGGGATTTGAACCCAGACCCATAGCCTCTCAGGCTGCAGAAGCTGGGAGCTGAGTATATAGTTCTCACAACAAGGACATAGTTCAAGTTCTGTGAAGGTGCCAAGTGCATAGGGAAAGGGGAGAGCTGGGGGTCAACAGACTCAAAATAAAGTCCTCTTGTTTTTTTTTAAGATTTTATTTATTTATTTGACAGTGAGAGAGAACAAGCAGGGGGAGTGACAGGCAGAGGGAGAGGGAGAACAGGCTTCCCTCTGAGCAGGGAGCCTGATGTGGGGCTCGATCCCAGGACCCTGTGATCATGAACTGAGCCGAAGGCAGACGCAACCGACTGAGCCATCCAGGCACCCCAAAAATAAAGTCCTCTTAAAAAAATTTAAGAACGGGGCGCCTGGATGGCTCAGTAGGTTAGGCATCTGCCTTCGGCTCCGGTCATGATCCCAGGGTCCTGGGATCGAGCCCCGGGTCAGGCTCCCTGCTCAGCAGGGAGTCTGCTTCTCCCTCCTTCCTCTCTCTCTCAAATAAATAAATAAAAAGTAAAAAGTAAAAATAAAAAAATTTAAAAAACAAAACAAAGCAAAAAAAGAATAAAGTCCTCTCTGAATTGATATTCCTGAGCAAGGCCTTCCCTTCACTGGTCCTCAGGAAATGAGAGTGTTGGATTAGATTATTGCTTAAACACATCCTGGTTCTGATATTCTCAGAGTTTATGTAGTCAGATTGTTCCGGAAGCACAAAGTATAGATGAAGAATCTTGACCTTTGAAGACAGACAGATGCAGGTTCAGACCCTAGCTATGCCTCTCACCAGCTGTGTAACTCTGAGCATGTCATGTAAACTTTCTGAACTTTGGCTTTCTCATTGGTAAAAGGAACAAGTGAATGATTAGAACCCACCTATTCTTTTGGACTTCGGGGCAAGCTCAGTGATCAACTCAGTTAAGTTGTGCCATGTTATGGGCTCAGCTGGGACCTGCAGTGGACACAAAGTCACAAGTGTCACTGTGATGCTCACTGGGCAGGGACTCCATGTCTAGCTGAGCCTCTAAGTCTTTGGGGGTAATGTCAGTTGTGGAGGACATCATTTGTGGAGGTCAGGAAGACACAAAACTTTCACCTCTGCCTAGAGTGTGGCAACTTTTCTGCCTGCTCTGCTGACATCCAGGCTCCCTCCCTTCTACCTTTCCTCCCTAGAGCAGTCAGAATGTTTCCTAAAACCCATCTAAGAGCAGGTCTCTCCCCTTCCTGAAGCCTTTCAGTGGCTCCCCATTTGCCACCAAGATAAAGTACAAATGCCTGGAGGGGGCTCAGAAGGCCCCCAGGACCCTTTCCCTTCTCTCCACTTGAACCTTCCACCTAAGCCACTAGAAATGGCTTCACTTCAGCATGGCTGAGGTGGGGGCAAGTCCCCAAGAACACCAGCTCTCAGATACCTCCAAGCCTTTGCATGCATCTGCGCCTAGAATACCATCTCCACAATCTCCCCTTCTCCTCTTCATGAATGTCCCACCATCTTTCCAAATTAATGCCCTAGGCACCCATCCAGTATATTTAATGTGTGTCTTTATATCTGCATCCTGGTAAAATCTTTATTCTTGTTTTGTGTGCATGTATTTTTAATTTACACAAATGGTGCTGTGTTATATAGCACATTCCAGTTCATACTTTCACCCACTCCATATTGTTTTTAAGAGCCTTCACGTGCTATGGTATCATCTGTTCAGTCCCTTGTAACTGCTCCATAGTCCTCCAGAGTGGGCACCTGCCCATGTTACCTCTCCACTCTCCCAGGCTTGACACCCAGACCGCCGCCATCTTCCCTCACCACAAACGACCCTGCAGTGAACAGCCTTTTCCATATTCCTTTGTGGATCTGTGACGATTTCTTTGGGATTTAACTCAAAAGCTCCAATTTCTGGCTCATAGGGTGCATATCTCTTTAACTTCACCCATCCATCCCAGCCTGCTTTCCAAATCGACTGCCTCAGCACGCACCTCTAGCTTCAGGGTGTTCATGGCCCCACACCCCACCAACCTTCTCTGTTGCCCAGCTTCTGCTTTTTGCCTATCCAATAAGTGTAAAGTGATAGCTGATTTAATTTTCACTTCACTGATTACTAATGAATTAGAGCATCTCTTTATTTGCTTGTTAACATTTTGGATATTCTCTTTTGTAAGTTGCCATTTATATCCTTCGCCATTCCCTATTGAATTTGCTACCTTTTTCTTGTTGACTTGACTATTTATATATTCTATCTATGAATCCTTGTTGCTTTTATATTTTTCATTGTTGGTTTTAAACATTGCAAATATCTCTGGCCTTCTTTCTATTCCTCAAACATGCCAAGCTCACGAGCCCTCAGGGCTTTTGTCCTTGCTGTTCGTTCTGCCTGTAATGCTCTTCTCCCAGATACTTGCAGGCAGGAGTCTCTGGATATCGTACTCTAAAATGTCACCTCCTCCTCCGCCCAAACATTGCCCATTACATCACCTGTGTTTGCTAGCATTGTGGCCTGTTCACTCATTGTTCACGTGCTTATTGTTTGTCTCATATTAGCTGTGTATAAGTTCCAGGCACTCTTAGTCACTGTTCAGCTTCAGTCCCTAGCACAGTGCCTGGCACACAGTGGTTCCTCAATAAACATCTGTCAAGTGAATGAATAAATACACTCCAGTCACACTGTGTGGAGTGAAGAGAGGTTTGAGGGCAAGGCTAAGAGGGGTGTATTTCAAGTGATGCTTCAAATGATGATAAGAAGTTAACATTTAGTGAGTCTTCCCTATGTGCCAGGCACTGTGGAAAGCATTTTACATGGATTATCACCTTCCTTCTCATAATGACCCTTGGAGTTGATATTCCTTTTATCTTATTTAGAGGTGAGGAACTGAGGTAGAAAGATAAAGGAAGGCACTCAAGGTCCCACAGCTTTCTAGGGGGAAAAAAAAAAAACAGCTCCCAGGGGATGTCTGCAGAGTTAGGGTTCTTAACCATGACACACACTGCGGGGAAGGAGGCAGAGGTAAGGGAGGAAATGGGTGTGGCCAGGATGGAGCACCCTTGTAATTCCTTCCAGGGTGAGGTGGAAGCAGGAGGCAGGTAGGATAATGCTCTCCCTCATGTCGTATATGACACTAGTGAGGCCAGAGGGGTGTAAGTGACCAGGGCGTGGCCAACCTCCCCGGGGGCACCGCCATTCCATCGTCCCTGTCCCACTTTCTTTCGGCAGGGACCGCGTGGCGCGCATCGGTTTGGGCGTGATCCTGAACTTGGCAAAAGAGCGGGAGCCGGTGGAGCTGGCGCGGAGCGTGGCCGGCATCTTGGAGCACATGTTCAAGCACTCGGAGGAGACGTGCCAGCGGCTGGTGGCGGCCGGTGGCCTGGACGCCGTGCTGTACTGGTGCCGCCGCACGGACCCGGCGCTGCTCCGCCACTGCGCGCTGGCGCTGGGCAACTGCGCGCTGCACGGGGGCCAGGCGGCGCAGCGGCGCATGGTGGAGAAGCGCGCCGCCGAGTGGCTCTTCCCGCTCGCCTTCTCCAAAGAGGACGAGCTGCTGCGGCTGCACGCCTGCCTCGCGGTGGCGGTGCTGGCAACCAACAAGGAGGTGGAGCGCCAGGTGGAGCGCTCCGGCACGCTGGCGCTCGTGGAGCCGCTCGTGGCCTCACTGGACCCCGGCCGCTTCGCCCGCTGCCTGGTGGATGCCAGTGACACAAGCCAGGGCCGCGGGCCCGACGACCTGCAGCGCCTCGTGCCGCTACTCGACTCGTCGCGCTTGGAGGCGCAGTGCATCGGGGCTTTCTATCTGTGTGCGGAGGCTGCCATCAAGAGCCTGCAGGGCAAGACCAAGGTGGGTGTGGGGTGAGGGAGGGGGCAGGGGTTAGAGAGCGTCTGGGAAGGCTTCCCAGAGGAAGTGACATTCAACTGGGACTTGAAGTACACATAAGAGTTAAGTGAAGCAAGGAGAAGGATGAGAGAGCAGTCATTGGCCTTGAAGGCAAGACCAAGGGTTTTAAGCAGGCAACATGTGCTTTACAAAGATTACCCTGGCTGCAGTGTGGAGATGGAATTGGCAAGGGTGAGGGTGGAGGCAAGGGGGCCAGATAGGAGGCCATGACGGGGACAGTTGGGAAGGGGGGCTGGAGCATGGCAGCAGAAGCAGCGAAAAGCAGACAGATCCCAGAGGTGCTGAAGAGATAGAATTAGGAATTGGTGGCTAGTTGGGTGAAGGAGAGGGAAGAGTTGAGGGTGACTCCTGGCTTTGGACACAGGCACCCCCATGGGTGCTGGCACCTGCTACTGAAATAAGGTTAACTGATGAGAGGTTGCAGTGGAGGAGGGGAAGAAAGTGAGTTCACTGGGACAGGTTGAGCTTGGGGTGCATGAACAGTGACCAGTTGGGGCACCCCAGTGGGCCATTTCATCATGTGGATCTGGAGTGCAGGAAGGAGATGAAGTGCAGAGACAGAGGCTTGGGGGGCAGGATGTCAGTGTGTTGACCAGATAACTCCTGCATCCCAAGAGGTCCTCATGCCCAGGGCCTGATCTGAAGCTTTTGCCCTCAGCTTTAACTTGCTGTGTGACCTTGGCTAGCTGGCTTCTCCTCTCTGGGCCTCTATATGCTTCCTTTTTAGCCTCTGGAAAATTGAAGAAGCAGGCCACAGCAGCAGTTCTTACCCTGCATGTGGACCTAGTAATAGTTAAATGATCAAAAGTTTGTGGGTTTTGTTTTTTAAATATTACAGAATCAAGATTATCCCTACAACACCCCTCTCCCTCCTTTGCATTCTTCTGGGGGTCTGGGAGTTGGCGGACAGCTGGGACACAGGGAGTGGTGGGCACCAAATGGACCACCCTGGCTGTACCACAGCTGTCAGCTGGGCTGCTCAGAGGAGAGTGTCTCACAGATGATTGTCACCTATTGTATGTGTCCCCACAGATTAAAAAGAGACTGTGGGGTTAGGGGGTCTCTAAGGCCTCTTCCAAGGTCTAATGTCCTAGGAGCTTCTGATTTTCCCCTCGGTGCCCCAGAGTTGGGCCATGGGGGGACTGGCTTTATAGATCAGGTCATTCTGCTTTGGGAGAAAGGACTTGAAAGGAAGTAGGGAGTGAGGACAGTGTCTGGGCAGTAGCCATGACCACCAGCTGTGCCATCCCTTTTCCAACAAGACCAAGTGAATACAGTTCAGGAAAGAGATAGTCAGCCCCCACTCTGTACCCTGCAGTGTGCCAGGTACAGGACTCCAAAGGTGACTAAAACATGACCTCAGCTTATCGTTTAGTGGACGCTGCATTATCAACTAACAACAGTGGCATTTAGAGTACAAGGCCTAATTGGAGGGAGGGGCCAAGCTGTGGGTAAATCAAAGCAGGCTGCATGGAGGGAGTGCTAATCAATTTGGATTCCACTGGATGACCCAGGATTCCCACAAGCAGGTTGGAAGAACTAAAGGTCTGGGAACACCATGACTGAGCCCAGAGGTAGGAGAGTCATAGTGGGTGGGTGTCAGCCAAGTGTGGGTTGGAGAAAGGGGAAGTGAGCTGAGAATGGTGGGCAGGGGCTGCACTGTGCCAGGGTGAGAGCGCAGACTTCATCCCAGGGAGATGGAAGCTGCTAGAGGGAAGACATGAGGGCAAGAGTTGAGAGAGTTTCAGGAGGGGGAATTCACAGAACTAGGTGATATATTGGATGAAGGCAGGGCAAGGGCAGACGATGGGAGTTTCAGCGGTGAGAAGAGGCGAGGGGAGGGACTGGGCACGTTTGGGGATGGCTGGTGAACTGGGGGACCCAAGACACCCTCTCCCCAACCCTCCTAGGTATTCAGCGACATCGGAGCCATCCAGAGCCTGAAACGCTTGGTTTCCTACTCCACCAATGGCACCACGTCGGCGCTGGCCAAGCGCGCGCTGCGCCTGCTGGGCGAGGAGGTGCCGCGGCCCATCCTGCCCTGCGTGGCCAGCTGGAAGGAGGCCGAGGTCCAGACGTGGCTACAGCAGATCGGCTTCGCGCATTACTGCGAGAGCTTCCGGGTAGAGCAGCGCATGCCCAAGGCGCGCGGCCGCTAGGGGCGCCCTGAACAAGGCAACAGCGCCCCCTCGCGGCCAGCACGCCCGCGGCGCCAGGGGTGATTTCGGGTGTGGGAGCCTCTACTCAACCACTTCTGGGGCCACTCGGCTCTAATCTGGGTCCCATCGCCGTCTCCAGTTCCCTGTCCTTGCATCTTATGCTTGGGGTCCAACGGCTGAGGAGGAAAGCCCTTCCTTACATCTGACCCCTCCCCCAGGAGCAGCAGGTAGATGGCGACCTGCTTCTGCAGCTCACGGAGGAGGAGCTCCAGACCGACCTGGGCATGAAATCCGGCATCACCCGCAAAAGGTACGGAGCTCCCTGCCCGCCGGTCCTCGCCCTCTGCCACTAGCCAGTCCCACTCGGGACCTCAGCGTCCTCTTCTCCCTGGGCTGCAGATTCTTTAGGGAGCTCACGGAGCTCAAGACCTTCGCCAACTACGCTACGTGCGACCGCAGCAACCTGGCTGACTGGCTGGGCAGCCTGGACCCGCGCTTCCGCCAGTACACATACGGCCTGGTCAGCTGCGGCCTGGACCGCTCCCTGCTGCACCGCGTGTCCGAGCAGCAGCTCCTGGAGGACTGCGGCATCCGCCTGGGCGTGCATCGCGCGCGCATCCTCACGGCCGCCAGAGGTCAGCCCGCCCATCTGGGACCCCACCCCTGTCCTAGCCCCCAGCCCTGGGGGGCGAGGGGAGACACGTGGTGGGGCCTCCGAGCCTCACTGAGGGTGGATTGAGCACAGATGCTGTGCCAGACTGGATTCTGAGGATGCAAAGAAGTTCCCCGTCTGAGCTGAGCAGGAGGGTGGAAGTAAGGCAGGTAGGTGACCACAGCAGGAGGCACGCCCAGGATTCCAGTGGGAGCTGAGAGGAAGTGCTGCCTACCCTGTCCACCCAGGTCTAGGCATTTACAGGACGCCTGACCAGGTCCTGAAGGATGTACTGGGGAGGAGGGTGCAGCAGGAAGAACAGCCCAGGCAGAGGGAGCAGTATATGCAGATGTCGAGGTTAGACAGCAAGGAGGGTGCTTGCTGGGGATAGGGGATAGGGGTGGGCAGACACGGGGCTTATGCGCTTAGCCAACAGCTTACAAAGTGTGGGTCTGGAGGTGCTATAGGGCTGTCACTACGGCAGAATGGATTCTAGGGCTCTAGCAACCCTTTTTACTTACTTTTTAATTTAATTTTAATTTGCTAATTGACTATTTTGCTAATATTGTCAATTACTATATGTATTAAGTTTTAAACGTATTATCTCATTAATATCTATATCCATTCTATTCAGTGGGTGTTATTTTTTTTTAAGATTTTATTTATTTATTTGAGAGAGAGGGAGAGAGAGCATGAGCTGGGGTGGAGAGGCAGAGGGATAAGCAGACTCACGGCTGAGCAGGGAGTCTATGGTGGGGCTCAATCCCAGGACCCTGGGATCATGATTGAGCGGGAGGCAGATGCTCAACCAACTGAGCCATCCAGGTGCCCCTGGGTGTTAGTTTTTTTAATCAACTTTTATTTTATTTTATTATTTAATTTTTTTTGAAAGAGAGAAAGAGCACGAGCAAGCGAGGGGGGAGGGCCAGAGGGAGAGAGAGAATCGTCACGCAGACTCCCCACAGAGCACGGAGCCCGACTAGGGGCTCAGTCTCACGACCCTGAGATCATGACCTGAGCCAAAATCAAGAGTCAGACACTTAACCCACTGAGCCACCTGGGCGCCTTTCTATAATCTACTTTTTAAAAATTTTTAAGTAATAAAAGAGGTATAACTTAAAAGTGTCCAATTTGAAGAGTTTTGAAAAATGCATACATGTTTAACTACCATCATAATCCAAGATGAAGAACATTTCCATCAAGAGTGTTCATTTTAAAGATGATGAAACTAAGTTTTAAAGAATTTAAATACACTTCCCAAGGTTGTTCCTTGGGAAATCCCAAATACATATCCCAAAGCCATTAAATAACAACTAGGATTTGAACCTCTGTCTTTCTGCTTCATAAACAGACAAGGGCTGTCTGTGAGTGTTAAATCTGAATATTATATAAGATGGATTCTTTTCATTCATCTGTTCATTCAACAAGTTCAACCAAAGCAGATCAACTTTCATTATTTTCACATGGCAGCTCCAATAAAACCCCAAGATTTCATTTCTTAAAAACAGGGAGGGGCACCTGCATGGCTCAGGTTTGCATTCAGATTTCTCCTGCTCTGAATCCTTTCTGGAGTTCCAAATGGCACGGTTTCCTTCTGTGTTGCAGGCTGAGTCCTCTGGTATGGCTTTGGAGCCAAGCTTCTGGGGGTGGTCCTCTCAGAACCCAGCCTAGGGTTAGGGTTAGGGCCCAGGAGCATGGAAGGTCTGATCTATGGGCATTGTGGCGACCTTCCCGGAGGGCTGAGTTGAGGGCGTGGGTTAGGGTTAGGGATCCAGGGGGATCATGACCTGGGCAAAGGCAGACGCCTAACCGACAGCCACCCAGGCACCCCACCATGCATATTTTTTAAGTGGAGGCAGTGACCCACTGAGACTTGGATTTTAGAAAGACCCCTCCGGTTGCTGTGCAAACAGGGTGGACTAGGCAAGTGTGGATTTGGGGAAACCGCTGAGAAGGCTGAGTTGGGGACCTGCACATAGGGAGGGCCCTGGGGCTGGAGTCCAGGATGTTTAATTGGAAGAATCCAGAGCACAGCGTCAGGTGTTACGAAGGTCTGTTCTGTTCACTGGCGTATCTCAAGCACAAAGGGTAGTGCCTGACACAGTACTTAGTAAATATGTGTGGAATGAATGAATGAGAGGTAGGAGTTCAGGCCGATACACAGGTTCTGGCTGTGGTAGGAACTAGGAAGGCAGGGGCCTGGGGAGGATTTGGGATGTGTTGGGTTTACAGTGTCTGTGGGCAGCTGCCCGTGCAGGTCTGGGGCTCCGGAGAGAGGGCGGGGCTGGAGGTGCAGATCTGGGTCCCTAAAACACGGTGCCTGCCTCTTGAGAGGGACTCGCCAATAGGGAGCAGCCTTCCTTCCTGTAGGCCCAGCTCTCTATCTCAGTGACTCTCTTTTGGACAGGCCACCCTGCCTGGGCCAGGCTGGGTGGGCAGGGGATGACGTAACCTATGGTGAGTGAGGGGGAGGGGCTACCCTTACCAAGCTGTCCCCTTGTCTGCCTCAGAAATGCTACACTCCCCCCTGCCCTGCACTGGCGGCAAGCCCAGTGGGGACATCCCAGATGTCTTCATCAGCTACCGCCGGAACTCAGGCTCCCAGCTCGCCAGGTGAGAAGGGGTGGGCAGGCGGGTGGCCCGGGGCCTCAGGGCCAGGCCAGGGCAGTGACACGGGACCTCTTCCCAGCCTCCTGAAGGTGCATCTGCAGCTGCATGGCTTCAGTGTCTTCATTGATGTGGAGAAGCTGGAAGCGGGCAAGTTCGAGGACAAGCTCATCCAGAGTGTCATGGGTGCCCGTAACTTTGTGCTGGTGCTGTCGGCCGGGGCCCTGGACAAGTGCATGCAGGACCATGAGTGCAAGGACTGGGTGCACAAGGTAGGTGCTGCCCTCTGTGGTCCCAGCACTGGCCTGTGGCCAGGGGTCAAGGTCCTCCTCCCTTTCCTTCTCATCCGCACTCCCCAGCAACCTCCGCGACCCGGCTTTGAGGCAAGAGCCACAGCTAGGACTGTAACTGGCCTTTAGCAAGTCGTTTAGGCTCTCTGGGCCTCAGTTCTCATTCAGAAAATGGGGATAACTTGTCTGTCTTATTCACCTGTGGGATGGTCGTGAGAGTCAGAAAAGGAGGAAAACACTTTGACAAATAACCTCCGTGCGGGAAGAGGGGCAAGATAGCCTAGCGACAGGTGCAATGAGATCATGAAGGGCACAATGCTGTGAGTTTGAATCCCAGCTCTGGCCTTGGGCAAGTTACATAACCACAGTGAGCTTCATGTTTGCTACTGTAAAGTGGGAGAAGTATCGTCCCTAACTCCCTAGGATATTGTTAAAAGAATTAAAAGAGCGAAAACCTGTCAAGTCCTCAGCAGAAGGCCTCGTTCTGTAGTAATTGCTCTATAATGGTAGCATTTATTCTTGTAATCAGTGTGAGTGTTTACCACTGTTTAATTAATGCCATTGTATCTTAAGTGTCTGGCACACAGTAGAAACTTATTGAATACTTGCAGAATGGATGGATGGATGAAATGGGTCCATATCACATCTGCAGGTTATTAATTATTAATCAGTGAGGGATACAGCAGTCATCTGAGATGGAACCCTTGTCCTGGAGCAGCTAAGGAAATAAGAGTATGCCCAGACATGGCTAGTTCATATATGGTTTGGTGTCGCTGCTAAGCTACGTAGGTGAACCTCTTACTTGCCATAGGAGCATGGAGAAGGGGGAGAATATTAAGGGCTGGAATAACCAGGGAAGGCTTCGTGGAGGAAGCAGAAGTTGAGAAGAGTCTTAAGAATTTAGGTAAGTGGAAGAAAAGGCATCCCAGGCAGGGCGACTGCACGAGCAGAGGACAAAAGTGGGGATGAGGAAGGTGCATCACTGGTAATTGCTTACAGTTGAAGAAGCTGAGGCTCAGAGAAGAATACTTTTTCCCCTGGCTGGTGTAGAAATCCGAAAAGCTGGGCTCTGAACTCCATCGATCTGACTCCAAAGCCCATGCTCTTTCCCAGCACCTGACTGCCTTCCATGGCGCAGATCTGAGGGGGTGGGAGGGGAGGTGGTGGGATAGGGCAGGATTCAGCTGACACCAGAAATGATTGTCTGCATCTCTTCCCAATTCCCTGTCCAGGGACGTCATGTTGGTAGCTTGAGATCAGCCCTGGTGGGAATATTTACACAAAGGAAATTGGTAAACACTATAAATCAGGGTTTTATTTGTTTGGTTGGTTGGGGTTTTTTGCCCCCAGAGATTTATTTGTTAAACATTTACCAGCAAACCACTGGGGCGCCTGGGTGGCACAGTCAGGTAAGCATCTGACTCTTGACTTTGGCTCAGGTCATGATCTCAGAGTCGTGAGATCTAGCCTCTTGCGTCGGGCTCCGCACTGGGCCTGGAGCCTGTTTAAGATTCTTTCCCCTCCTCTCCCTCTGCCCCTCCCCACTGGCTCTCTCCCTCTTTAAAAAAACCAAACGAAAAACTACAGAACCAGTTTGCAGGGTACCTAAAGGCTGGGAGAAGACTTGTGTTTAAAGCACTGGGAAAAGGGATCCCACAAGGGCAGTGAGGCCAGGCCAGCAGTTGTAGGGAGAAGGTTCTGACACCAGAGTGCATCCAGACCCAGCGTAGGGAAGAGGGTCAGGCCCTGGAAGCCATGTTTTAGGAGGTGAGTACTGGGCTCGGTTGGATGTTGGGCCAAAGAGACACCTGCAGGATCATGGTTGATGGCCCAGAGCAGGTGGCAGGTGGCCTTCTGGGATAAAGAGAGGAGTAGCTGAGCTCCATGCAAGATCAGACCTTGCTGTGTTCACTCTATATCCCGGATGCCTACAAGCATGCGTGGTACGAAGCAGGCTCTTGACAAGTTTACGGAATACTTGAACCAGTGACCAAACAGAGGAAGCTGAGATAACTGGGAAGGCCATACATGTCCACCAGGTTCACCAGGCCAGAACACTCGACTCGAATCCAAGTTTTCATTCTGAACCGGCTGGATGACCTTGAACAAGCCATTCTTCCTCTCTTGGCCAGATACTGAGTCTGTGCAATGAGCAGTGTGCGGTCTTTGGGTCTTTGTAATTCTGGATAAAACAAATGTCTAAAGGCTCTCAAATAAATTTGTGCAGGGTCAGAATTCATATAAGTTCTCAGCAGAGAGGCAGAGGGCTTGGCTAAAAGAGCCCTGGGCTTGGAATCTAAAAGCTTGATTCAGAAGCCTGGCCCCTCTTGGGCTGAGCATTTGTGTGACTTGGGGGCAAGTCCCTTCCCCTCTCTGGGCTTCCTCCTTCTCATTCATAACATGAGAGGTTCCCCAAAAGCAATCAGTGTTGGAGTTATGTGGATTCTTTCCCCAGGAAGGCTCTGCTCCCCACGCGTGCTTGACATCCATCCAGAGGGAGGAGGGGTGGCGGAAGCCTCTGCCTTGGACCAGTCCCAAAGGCTCCATCAGCCTTCCTTGGTTGTTTTTACTGCTTCATTGCCTCTGGTTTTAAAACTCCTTTCCCCGAAGCCACATTTGGCGGGTAATCAATATAGAAAACCACAAGTGAACTGCACTCAAGAAATCCCAATCCCTGAGGTTCCCCCCTTGAAAGGGAAAAAACATTCAATAAGCACTTACCAGAGCACCCATTAATAGTAAGTAATATCCTCAGAACCACCTTGTGAGGGAGGTTTATTATCTTTCTTTACAGAGGAGGAAATCATAATCCCTGTGATTGATTAAGCACACACTACATGCTGGGCGCTGCTTTAACCACTTGCCACGGGACATGGCAGGTATCCCCCCAACAGAAGAGAAAACAGAGGCCCGTTGAGGGCCCGTTGGTTGCCTGAGACCACAAAGCCTGTGTCAGAGATTCAATGTGAACCCCAATCTCATGATTCCAGAGTGTAGCCCCTAACGGCTATGCTATGTTTTCTCTCCCATTCATTCATTCATTCATTCCAACCATCCAGCCATCCAATTAAGTATTTGGCAAAGGCTGAGTATGGGCAAGGCTTTGTGAAAGATGCTGAGATACAAGGTGGATAAAAACCAGACATGATCCCTGTCTTTATGTCTGGTGGGGAAGACAGATATTAAGTAAATTACTCATTAATTAAGTTTGCAACTGTAGCATGTGCTAAAGAGCCTGTGAGAGCCTACAATAGGGAGATCGTGCCTAGTCAGAGAAGGGAGTGGAGACTTCCATGGGAAAGTATGGATTGAGCTCAGATCAGAAAAATGAGTAGGGATTAGTTAGGTGAAGGGGCAGGGAAAAGCATGTGCAAAGGCCCTGTGCAGGGAGGGAGGATGCCAAATCTAAGGGGCTGCAGGGTCTGTGTGGCTGGGAGAATGGTGCAGGGTGGAGTCTGGGAAGGGAGCTGTGGCCAACCACACAGAGCCTTCAGACCACAGTAAGGAGTCTGAATTTTATTCTAAGAGCCGTGTAAAGTCTTGAAGATTTTTAAGTAGGGGGTGACATGATCAGATTTGCATTTTGCAAAGAGCAGCCAGGTGAAGGGGCAATGTAGAGAACAAGTTAGAGGGGGCAAGAGTGAATGGGGAGAGATTTGGTGGGGGACAAAGATGGGGGGGTTGGAGCAGCGCGGTGGTGGGGTGGAGGAAGAGACAAAGTGGGTGGATCTGAGAAATAAGGAGTACAACTGGCAGAGATGGTGATGGATCAGTTTGGATGCAAAGGGTGATGTTTTTCTTCTGATACCAAGCTGTGTGGGTTTTTGCTGACACCAACAACCAGTTCTCCAATTTGCCAACACCAACTGGGTGTCCCACAGTTCAATTCAGTTCTTTTTTAATTCTTTTTAGATTTACTTATTTGAGAGAGAGCAGGAGACCACATTGCGTGCCTGTGAGTGTGAGGGCGGGGCAGAGGGAGAAGCAGACTCCTCCCCACTGAGGGCACACCCGACACGGGGCTTGATCTCAAGACCCTGAGATATGACCCGAGCTGAAACCAAGAGTCTGACACTTAACCGACAGAGCCACCCAGATGCCCCCAGTTCAGTTCTGATACTGACTTACCCAGAGCAAGTGTCAGACTCCAGAGGGTTAAAGGCTCAGTCCCACATGTCCGTGCTCACTTCAGATGCCTGAGAGTACTGGGTTCCCAGGCTACCCGCACTTCTGTCTGACTTGGCTAGCAATTCAGGGGTTCCCATGACACACACATCCCTCCCCCCTCCAGTTCAGTAATTGGCTAGAATGACCTGCAGTACTGAGAAAGCACTTAACTATTCCTGGTTCACTGCAGGAACACTGGCTCACTCAGGCACATTGGAATGTAAGCCATGCATAGGGCAAAGGTTTGGGGCGTGGGGCACAGGCAGGGAGGCACAGAGCTCCCATGCCCTCTGCAGGCCACCCTCCCAACACCTAGATGTGTTCACCAACCCACCCCATCCTTGGGGGACTTGATGGTGGTTTCATTATGGAGGCATGATGGAGTCATTGGCCACTGGTGAGTGAACTCAATCTCCAGCCCCTCTCCCCTCCTGGGAGGTGTGCGTCTGTGAATGTATGTGGGATACTTAAAATTTCCAACTTTTTCATCATAGCTTGGTCTTCCTGGCAAGCAGCCCCCATCCAGAAGCTACCTAGGCAACCCCATCCCCAACCTCCACCCATCCGGGGATTCCCAGTGTTTTGGGAGCTCTATGCCAAGGACCTGGGGCAAAAACCAAATATTTGATTTTTATTAAAAAAAACAAGGGGTGAGGGAGAAGTCAAAGTGGACTTCAGCACCAGCACCCCTCCCGGCGTCTACCTGGCCCCAGGGTCCCTAGATGGGGACCCAGGCCTCTTCCTCTCCCCTCGTTCTTTCTGCAGGAGATTGTGACTGCTCTGAGCTGTGGCAAGAACATCGTGCCAGTCATCGATGGCTTCGAGTGGCCAGAGCCCCAGGACCTGCCTGAGGACATGCAGGCTGTGCTCTCCTTCAATGGCATCAAGTGAGGAGAGGGGGGCGGGTGCGCAGCCCCCAGCCAGCAGCTCCGCTCGCGTAGCCCCCGGACCCACCAGCCCCTGTGCCCACAGGTGGTCCCACGAGTACCAGGAGGCCACGATTGAGAAGATCATCCGCTTCCTGCAGGGCCGCTCCTCTCGGGACTCATCTGCAGGCTCTGACACCAGTTTGGAGGGGGCCGCACCCATGGGCCCAACTTAACCAGTCCTTAGTTCCCAAGCCCTGCTGCGACCCCCATTTCCATCGTCCGTCCCGAAGGAGCAGCTCCTCAAACTGGCCTCTCTCGGCTGCAACCGCCCCGGGCCCTTCTCTGGAAATGGCTGTCGCTCTGCCCCCTCCCTCACGGTCCACCTCAAACCCAGCCTCCTTGGTGTCTAGAAATGGAAGGGAAGCCAGGCACTGGGGGTGCTCAGGGCCAGACCCGCCCCCTCCCCCCAGCCCTGCCACCAGGCTCTCTATCTCAGGTGTGGGAGAGACTCTGGAGATTGAGGGTTTGCCGCACACGACATCCCCTCCTGCCCAGAACGCGGCCAGGCATCCTCCCTCTGACAGGAGTTCGGGCAATGCCCACCCCTCGGGGCTAAGCAAGGGCCTGGGCCCAGGAGCCAGCCGGAGATGGGGGTCCGGTGATGACTCTCCACCTAGATCGTGCCTGGCTTCTGGCCTCACCGCTTCCTGCCACCCTGTGGCCTTGACCTGTAACCACTGTGTCCTTAGCTGGCCTGGTCCCCAGTCCCCTCCCAGCCTTCCTGAGGTGCAGTCCTCTTGGCCACACCCGGGGTCGGGGTCACCCTCACTCTGGCCAGCCTGCAGCTGCTCTCCTCGGTGCAAGGGAGCCGCCTGCTGGGGCCCGGGCCTGCTCAACAGGCAGCTCACCACCCTCCACATGCCTTGTTGCTGTGCCTCAGTTCCCGCCGGCCTGGCTCAGCTGGCTTCCCCAGCCCCTCCCCACCCACTTGCTCAGGGGGCGGCCAGGGGAGGCAGCCCACTGTGTCAGCAGCAGTCGGCTGGACAGAGCCTGCAGCAACACGGGAAGAGGCAGGATCCTGAAGAAGGGTGACAGGTGCATTGGAATCACGGGGGAATTTTTCTGAAACTGCATTCAGGAGACCTGGGCAGGGCCTGGGTTTCTGCATTTCTCACAAATTCCCAGGTGAGTGGATGCGGATGGTCAAGGAATGGTACTTTAACTAGTGAGGCTCTAAAACACAAATCCCTCCCAAATCTTTGCCATCCCCTCCGCCCCCCAAACCCCTCCAGGTTTCCTGCAATCACCTGAGCAACCCCACCCCGTATAATCTCCCTTGTATGGAGAAGGAACTGAATGACATGCCATTTCCCAAATCAGCATGGCCGCCCCGGGATCCAGACCTGGCCTCCTGGTGCTCAGTCCACTGCCTGTCCAGAGAAATCATCCTGGAGGCTGTGCCCTGGGCAGGGCTGTTGCTCTACCTGGCTGGCTTCTCTGCCCCAGGGCTCTGGCAGTGGGGGGCAGGTTTTCACCAAAAAAGGCTGGCCCAAGAGCTGTACAAAAATAAACGAGCAGGAATGTCCCTCTGCTCCTTTCTCCACTCGGGTAAGAGCAGGGAACTATCCTCCCTCCCGTAAACCCAGGCTTCGGTTAATGGGGTCACCTGAGACCGTGCCCTGCTTTTTCCCTCCTGGGGACACTGGCCTGGCACCTCAGGCTGGCTCAGCTTCCAGAGTCACCTCCCGCAGGTGCTGACTAGGTCACTTGTAGCTCTTGAGCCCGTGAGGGAGTCAGGGCATCGACAGTAACACTACAGTGGGATGAGTACCCTCCAGGGAAAGCTTTCTGTCTTTTGGTCCCCGCTCAGTCCCCCTCCTTCCTGAGGTGCCCGGAGGGCAGTATTCAGGGAGGCTGCCAGGCCGTTTCTTCTGTTCCTACACCCTCTACTGCTGCCCCTTCTTGTCTCTGGGGAATCAGAGCCCAGCCTCCAACCCTGAGGGGATGATTCCCCGACCCCCCACCCCCAGCCAGGCGTGGCCCCACAGGGCTGGTCCTGAGCCGGGACTGAGAAACAGCCTTTCCCCTAGAGCCTGGTCTGACGTGGGCCTGCAGGGTCAGGGGTTTCTGCCTGGCTGGGCTGTAGTTGCTGCCCCCAGGTGGGGGCTCAGCCAGCTAGGTCCCTACCCACCTCACCCCAGCCGTCCCCAGGGACTAAGGACTGCTCAGGGACACCCAGAGCTCAGGAAGTCCAGCTCCCAACTCCTTCATTCTCCCCTGCCCAGGAAGAGAGGCATCTCATTCTAGAATGTATGAGGTGGGAAAGGTCTCAGAATGTCATCTAATCCAGTGTTTCCTAACTTGTCTACCTGTGATCAGACAGTTTGGGGCAGTGCTGACGTAGCCCTTCGTAGGAGGGCTTGCTCAAGGTCACAGGCGAGCCAGAGGCAGTGCCCAGAGTAGAGCCCAGGCCTTCTCCCCGACCCTCCTCACTGCCTCATGCTGGGACAGTCGGTGGAAGAACTGTATTCCTCTCCTTGCTTTGGCCTCCCCATGATAGAGACAGTGAGCTGGGAATGTGGCAACAGGCCCAGGCTGCAGAGGCCACGGCTGACCCCGCTCTGCCCTGCACTGTCCCCATCGCACCTGTGTGATTTCCGGGGCAGGGGAGAGAGAAGGAGGGTGGCAGGGAGCCAAGCCCTGTGGCCAATTCACGTCTGCAGGCAAGTGCCACCTGATTTGGGTCTGTGTGGGGGCTTGCAGCCCTCATCAAAGCTGGTGCCTTAATACTGAATCCAGTTCCGCCTTTCAGCTTCTGGGCCAGGCTTTTCTGACAGCCTGGAAAAGGGCCCCTCGTTCTCCGAGAAGCCGGGCCCCTGGATCATATCGGGGAGTCACGCCCCTCTCCGGTTCCTGTTGAGCTACAGATGCAGGAGGATGGTCTCAGCACATGGCCCTGCTGAAATGCGTGGCAATGGGAGCGCTGGAGGGCTGAGTAGTAACAAAAACTGATCATACTTGGGCTGGTGGAGCCGGGTTGACCCGTAAGGTGTCTTCAGGGAATGGATCGCTGACAGACCCTCAGGAACAGGCTCTGCCCCCAATCTCTCCACTGGCCTAATGCCAGCCCGGCAACCCTCCAGCCCCGTCCAGCAGCTCAGGAGAAGGGGGTGAGCAGTCAGACGAGGCATGGGCCAGCCATGCCCCGCACAATCCCATGGTAGCTCAGGGGGCTCCTGCCCAGCCCGGAAGCTTGCTTTCTGACCTCTGGTGGGCAGACTGGGAACAGGAAAGCAGACAGCCCCACAGCCCCATGCCTTGGGGGCCTGGAAGGTTCACTTCAGTGTGATTCATATGGATTTATTGTGATGGCATGCTAAGCTCAGAGGACCGATTCCCAGCACTCTCCCTCCAGAGGGCACCCAGCCGCCCCCACAGCCTTCCCCTCAGAACCACATCCACCGCTGAGCCGCTGGTGGCTGCACACCAGAAATGGCCCAGTGAGCTGTGCAGTTTGGGTTGAAGCAGAGATGCCAGCCCTCGTGCTTCAGCTGGTCCCTGAGGTGCCCCTCCATCGGGACCTCTCTGCTCCCCTGGAGGGTTCTCTGTGACCGATGGTAGAAAGGGTACACCGACCCCTGTTCCAAATGGCCCCCCCACTGCCTCCTGGAGTAGGACTGTCTGGGTACAATTCTAGATTAGAGTCCTAGGCTAGCACAGCCGTCTAGCTGGACTGCTCTGTCCAAGGTAGACACGTGCCCTCGGAGGGGAGGTGCCAGTGTTGCTGCGGGCTGGGATCGAGATACACACTTTCAGTTGCTTGGTGTTTGCTTCGCTCCCTTTGCCCTCTGTCCTCCGGTCCAGGCAGATCAGGGGCTCTGAGGAAACTGCTGGAATTCAGGGCGAGGATTAGCCTTTTCCAGCACCCTGTGAGAGAGACCAGAGAAAGAGTTCAGATTTGACATGGAGAGACACCCTCAACTCTTAGAGATGGGACACAGGCTTTATCGGGTGGGCTGGTATAGGTATTCCCTCCCAAAGCTGAGAGGTGGAAGACAAGGCAATGTCCAGAGACAGAGGGCTCTGGAGAGCAACTCTTAAGGCTACAGGGGAAGAAGTCAGTAGGTCAGGCTAGCCTGGGGCCCAGCCGAAACTAGCTGAGGAAGCTCTCCAGGCTTCCCTTTGGCACATTTCTGCCACCATACTTCCATCTGCAAAATGGGAATGGAGGAGGAGGGGGGAGCCAAGGGAGAGAGCACAGCCTTGCCAGCAAGCAGTGGTACCCTGACCCTTCCCCTAGTGCCCCTCTGCCCTGCCCTTGGGAAATGGCTCCCAGATGACCAGGCAGCTGTCCACAAGGGGGTTCCAGGTATGAATTCTGGTTGGGAGGAGGAGAAAGAGGGAACCTTTGGATAAAGGGCATTATGATCATGGGTCAGAGCCCTGCATTACCCAATCAGAATGGCTGGGATGAAGAGGAGGCCAGCTCCCAGGAGGAAGGGGAACCCCTTCATGAAGTTCAGGGTGGCTGGGTAGAGTGAGTTGAAGATGCCAGAAGCCATCAGCATGGCCAAGCTATTGACGCAGGCCACAGCAGAAAAGAGAGCACCTGTGAAGAAATAAACATCACACTCTGGGGTGTGAAAGACCTAGATTCAAATCCCAGCACCCCTAGCTTGCCGCTGTGTGACCTGGGGCAAGTCACTTAACCTCTCTGAGTCTCACCTTCCTCAACGATAAATCCTACATCGTGTGTTGTGATAAGGATTCAGTGAGGTCCTGCATGGAGAGCAGTTGGCACACAGGGGCCACCAAACAAATGGCTGTTATTAAATCCATGTATTCAAAGTATATGTGATATCTTCTACCAAAAGCCCGATAAAATGGGTTTTGGTTTATCCCCTTTGGGAATCATCTTCTGTTTGGGATTAACTGCTGGCTTAATTCCCAGTTCCAACACTTATTATCTGTGTGATCACTGAATAAGTTGTTTATCCTGGGTTTCTGTCCCCCTTCTGTTAAACAAGAATAACACCTATTTCATAGATTGGCAGCAACAGTAAATTCACATGTAAAGCATCCATCACAGGCCCTGGCCCCCTGAAGGTAGTCAGTTAGGGCTGTTCTTCTCTCCGGTTCCCCCTTGGGCCCTCTCTGGGTAGGGTGAAGGTGCTAGAAAAAAAGCTTACTGAGTGAACGAATGAAGGTACATGGGTTCTGGGGGGCAACAGAACGAATCCTTAGTGGGCTACCTACGGCCCCAGATCCTCCTTCCAGGGCAGATGGGGGGAAAATGGATGAGCCAGGTATTTCCAGACTAGGATCTAAAGACGCAGAGGCCTGAGAAGCTATTCCTTAGAGATATGCCAGCAGAACCCAAATTTTGCAAAATGAGCAACAACCCAACAGAAGTTGAGTTTGAACTCTGTCAGAGTGTCAGAGCTGAAGGGCCTTGTCATCACGAGCAAACCACTCATGTTACAGAGGAGGAAACAGGTGCAGAGACAGAAAGGGACCTGCCCAAGATCACACAGCCAGTGGGTGACAGAGCCAGGACCAAAACCCGTATCCCCAGACCTGCTGCTCTTAAAAACAGAGCTGGGTTTGCATCCTAGATCCACCACTTACTGAGGGACCTTGGGTGACCCGATTTAACCCTCTGGGTCTCTGCTTCTCGTCTGTCACTTGGGGACAAGGAAATATCTAAAGGTTGTTTGCTTCCTCTGAGCTTGCACACTGGCCCTAGTGAAGCAGGGAACTCTGCATCCATTTTACAGATGGAAAAGCTGAGGTCTGGAGAGAGTAAATCCTGTGCTCGGGTTACCCAAGAGAACAAGTGTGCCCTGCTGACTGCAAATTCCAACCCAGTGATCTGAAAACCCAAGGCACTGTGGTCCTCTGCCAGCCCTAAGCAATTTGACGGAAGTGCATCTGTCTTGGCTACTAACTTCTCCGGGGTGGGAGGGAGGAAGGTAAGCTGCCTCCTGGCTCCCAGCTGCTCTCTGCCCAGTTCAGGCAACACTGGGTATGAGGAACCAGATGCAGGTTGACCCTGGCACTCACCCTGCTCTGACTTGCCCACCAGCCTGGAGAGCTTGGCCCGGATGATGGGTGTGGTGACTAATGACAGGAACAGGAGCCCATACCCTGCAGAGAAAGAAACAATCAAGAACATGGGGTCAGGGAGAGGGGTGCCCAAGCATCCCCCATAGCAGAGCTCCTATACATACATAGCCCATGTGGGACTCAGGTTGGACACAGGAAGAGCTTCCTTATTGGTGAAGGAGACAATGACCAAGGAGGGACGGAGACCACCTTTCTCAAGGCTTGACCTACCAGCTACCTCTTTCATGAATGAATGCTGATTTCCCTCCAATTATGTTGTCAGAACACCTCTTGTGGCCACAGCGGGCACCACCCACTCACCTTGCGCTTCGAAGGGAGATGGCAAGGCACAGAAAACAAGCATGGGCTTTGGAGTTGGCCCTGAGTTCCTAACCTGACGCCATTGCTTACTAACCGTGTGGCCTTGGACGTGACTCCTGTCTATGAAAGGGTAACAAAGCCTTCCTCACAGGATGGTTCTGGGGTGTGCAGGAGGCTGAATAACGGTCCCCCTAAGATATCAGGTCGTAATACCTGGAATTTGTAAATGTTGCCTTATTTGGAAAATGGGTCTTTGAAGATGTGATTAAGGATCTTGCGATGAGGTGATTTTCCTGGACCAGATTGGGCCCTAAATGCAATCACACGAATCCTTAGAAGAGGGAAATGGAGGGAGATGTGACAGATGTGACAGAACAGAGAAGGCACACAGAAGAGGAAAAGGCATGTCACCACAGAGGCTAGAGATTAGGGTGACGGTGGCCACAAGCCACGGAATGCTGGCAGCCGCGGGAAGCTGGAAGAGGTGAGAGAGATTCCCTCCCTGATCCTCCGAAGGCAGCATGGCCCTGCTGACCCCTTGACTGGGGCCCAGTGATCCAGAGACTTCACTTCTGGCCTCCAGAGCTGTGAGAGAATGCATTTCCATTGTTGTAAGCCATCCAGTTGGTGGATGGTTCATTTGTTATAGCATCCCTGGGAAGTGAATACATGCGGTAACATCTGTGCAGATCACAAAGTTAATGCAAGTTCGTTTTCTCTCTGCATTTGTTACTCACAGGCGTACAAGGTTTCTTTCATAACAGTTTCTCTCCCTTGTGTGACTGTTGCCTCCTAGAGGACAGTGGATCCTCGGAAGTGGGTACATGAGGCAACCCAGCTGAGTTAAGACATCTGTGATTACTGATCAGCTGACTTTGTAAACAACATATTTTAGGACTCTATCAAAATTAATCTGTCCCTTTAAAAAGTTAACTTCCTCATTCCTAGCCACCACTCTCCCACTGAAGAAAGAAGAAGGTGGAGGAGGAGGGAGGGGAAGAAGAGGGAGAAGAGAAGGAGGAGGGGGAGGAGGGAAAAGGAGAAGGGGGGAAGGGGAGGAGGGGAACGGAGGAAGGGGAGGAAGAAGAAGAAGAACTAAGGCAGGAAGGAATTTGGTATCTGTGGTCTGAGAAGACTAGCTTTTTTAAAAAACTCCAAGAAGCTGACCAAGGATATTTGAGGTAGGGCCTGTGATTCTTATCAGAGAAGTGAATGTTAAGGTATTAGTGGCATGGACTTTGTTTAAGAACACCATAAATACTGGCTGTGGGAGGCTAACGAGTGAAGCAATTAGTGTATGAGCCATACTTGTGTCTTTTGCTCTACCTTACTAACGATGTTTATCATTGACAATGTGGATTAATTACTAAGGCTACTGAAGGTCTGTCTTTTCTGTTTAACAAAGATGGCATTTTTATGAAGTTTCTTAGTTGTCTGTCCTCCCATGCAGGCTAGGAGCCTAACAATGTTTCTAGACACAGGTACGAACCACATTTAGGGGCAGTGAGTGTCTGACCCCCAATTTTCACCCAGCACCTTTGGGACAAACTGTCCCTGAGCCCACACACTTTACCTGTAAACATGAGGGGAGTGATGGTAGCGAACGCAAAAACCACCATCCCCAGAATGTTGAAGGCCAGGCCAATCTCGGCCACCCAGGTGTCAGCCAGGCAGTGCTGCAGAAGCCGCAGGCCCAGCAGGCTGGTGAGGTAGGGGAGGTGCTGAGCGGCAGAACCATAGCCGATCAGCTTGGAGTCCCAGCAGAGGGGTTTGCTCAGCTCGTAGAGGGTCAGGATGTCCTGGGCCCCAAAGTGTACAGTGACTACCATGAAGATGGCCAATGAATACAGGGCTAAATGCTTCCTGGACTTCTCTGGGGCCGGATTCACGTACAGCTGGACAATGGATCGGTGGTGACGGAGGGTGAAGAGCCGGGCAGGCGTTGGCTCCTTCACCGTCTCACCAAAGCAGAAGGCTGCGTAGAGAGCCATGGCTATCAACAAGGCCAAGGCCAGCCAGAAGGGGTTGGCATAACCCTGGGCCCGGAGCCAGTGGCCCCCAAGAAGGCTGGCCAGCATCCCTGCCACCCCGATGCAGGCTTCCAGCAGGGCCATTCGAATGGTGCGGCTGCGGTTGGAGCTGACATCTGCCACGGAGGCAAAGCTTGCAGCCAGAAGGCCACTGAAGTCCCCAAGGAGAGCGCAAAGGATGCGGCCCAGCACGAAGTAGCCGACGTGGAGCTGCAGCTGCACCACGAAGATGGACACCAGCGCCTGCAGCAACAGGCCCAGGGAGGCCAGCACCAGCAGTGGGCGGCGGCCCACGCAGTCACTCCAGGCGCCCAGCAGGGTGGATGAGAAGAGCCCCACCAGGAAGCCGCCCATGTTCATGTAGAGGGTCCAGTGGGAGGTAAGGGTCTCCACTTCCTGTGGGGACATGAATCTTAACCAGGTTCCTCACTCTGGGTTGCCCACCCCGCAAACCATCACCATCCTGGGAGATACAGGGGTGGGAACTACCTTTGGAGCCCTAACCCTCAGAGAATCTTGGTAAAACTCTCAAAAAACTGGCCCTGGGTTAAAGGGAATTTACCACGGTCCCATTCCCTTACTTTTACTCCCTTTTGTTAATCCTCACGGCCTCGCTTTACCTAGAGGCACTTTAAGCATCCCCCACTCTGCAGTGGTCCCTCAAGCCCCAACTTTGCTCTGGCCCCGCCCACTACCCAAAATCCAGCGGGCACTCTCCCCGACGCAGGCCCCGCCCCCTCGGCTGCCCCCACGCTCCCGCCGGGGGCCCGCCCGGTGCCCCGCCCCGCGCTTCTCGCGCGCCCCTACCTTCATGATGGGGTCCGCGCTGTGGTTGCTGCAGCTGCCCCTGTCGCGGGTACCATTGTAGCCGATGTCGGCACTGAAGCGGTGCCACAAGTATTGCGTGGTGAGCGGGCCCTGCAGGACCAAAGCGAAGTTGGCGAGGAAGACGAGCGGCTCCACGGGGCCGCGGCACAGCACAGCAGCCCCGCGGCGCGCGCGGGCGTCGTTCGGGGGGCTCGCGCGCCCCTCCATGCGCGTGCGCCTCAGGCTTTGCGCGAGACGGCTGGCTGGGCTTCCTGCGCCTGCGCCCAACGTCCCCTTTTTAAAAAAGTCTGGCGGGGCGGGGCCGCTGTCCCCCTCACTCTCGCCCCGCCCGCTCTGGGCTGGTGAGGGCGGGAGAGGGGCCCCACACCCCTGGCTCCCTGGCTCCCTGAGTGACCTCACCTGCAGTCTGTGCAGGGATACCGCCCTGCAGCCCTATTTTCCAGGCCCAGAAACGCTCCAAACGATAACAAAAATATCAGTAATTAACATTTATTGATCGTTTGCTGTGGGCCGGGCACTGTACTAAACTCCGCGTGCATTATCTTCCTACGGCTAGCCATTATTAATGGTCACGGTCTACAGATGAGGAAGTGAGGACATGGGACGCTCAAGGTGGAGCCCTAAAACCCCTGACCTCTGATGCCCATGCTGATGTTCTGCGCTGCAGCAGAGGCAACTCAGAGGGGCTGGGCGCAGCCTCAAGCTCTCCTGCTTTGGTTCTGTTACCTAGGCCCTGCTACGACCTTGGGCATGGCACTTATCCCCTGTGCCCCGTTTCTTCATCTTTAGAATGAAGATGCTAATTGAGCCTGCCTCAAAGAGTTGCCGTGGAAGAAGAGTTCCTGGTACGTTCTAAATGCTGTTATTGTTATTACTAGGCGGTCACTTGCTCCACTCCTGCCGTGGGATCTTTGCCTGGGAAACTGGTCTTGTGTCAGAGGCTCAGGGCTGGCTCTGCCATTGGGTGAGCAGAGGAAGAGAAGTTAGAGGAGGGCCTGGGAGGCCATCGGGTGTGGCCCTATGCTCCAGGTGCTCCTACTGTAGGAACTGGGCCAGAAGGCAATCACACCTCCTGTCTGGGCATGTTTTATCGCCTGTAAAAGGGAAAAACATCACCTGCCTTTCTCTCTTATCATTTACTCACTCAGCCCATTTCTTGAGCACCCCTTATATGTTAGGGACCGTGCTGGGGGTGCTCCAAGAACGCCTTTACCAGGCCCTGTAGTTTTTAGAATGGTGGGGGAGACACTTCAAAGAATCCTACTAATCTCCAAAAGAGTTCAACTGTAGAAAGAGCTTTAAAGGAAAGGAGCTGTGGGAATCCAAGTCTGCTCATTCGGGGGCCTGACCAGGTCTAGGAGGGGCAGGACCAAAAAAGGCCACCTTCCCTGACAATAACACAGCTGAATGGATTTCTGGAGGCAAGCTTTGTGCCATGACCCACAGGCCTGAATTTTGGGGTGGTGGAGCTCCATTTTTGGCTACTATGATTGTGTGTGGGTTTGTTGCTGGCTTATTGACCATCCCCCACCTCCCCTGAGCCAGAAAGGGTCTTAGGCTCACAGTAGGTATATGCTGGCTAGGTACTGGTGGACTGAATGAGGCCTGCACCCCACCCCCCCATCCCCCCACCCCGCCAGAACCATTACCACCCTGTGGTCATCCTAGAGGTAGGAAATCCCACAGTAAACATACAACCCCCCTGGGTTGGCTCCCTCTCCTCCCCACTACCTACACAAAAGCTTGGCCCAGTTATGTCAGCTGCAGGAAGGGAAGGGTTCCTAGCTGAAACTGTATTGTTCTTTACTGGAGAACTAAGAAGGAGAGACATAAGGCCAAGTTCCCTCAGCTGGGAATGGGACAGGGTGTAGCCCATTCCAGAGGTGGAGCCTGTGGTGCTTACTAGACCAGAGGCTGCCTCTTCTTCTTCTTTCTTCTTTCTCCTTTTAAAATTTATTTATTTGAGAGAGAGAGAGAGAACATGAGCAGGGTGAGGGACAGAGGGAGAGAGAGAGTCCCAAGCAGACTCCCTGCTGAGATCATGACCCTGAGATCATGAGCTGAAATCCAGAGTCCCATGCTTAACCGACTGAGCCACCCAGACACCCCTAGACCAGAGGCCTCTTCTAACTCCTTTAAAACCTAGCTACAATCAGTTCACTGCTCTGCACAGAACCATCCGTGGTTTCCATTTCATTCAGTGAAAGCCACATCATTAAGAGGGCCCTAAGGCCATGTGCCCTCTCTGACCCTTTCCCTACACCATCTCATGTGCTCCTTTGCTCTAGCCATCCTGGCCTCCTTGCTCCTTCAATTGGTCCAGGAGGCTCCTGCCCCTAGGTCTTTGCATTTGCTCTTCCCTCTACCTGAAATGCCCTTCTACCAGATATCCATGTGACTGGCTTCCTCACTTCATTCACACCTCTGCTGAAAAGTCACCTGAGCCTTTTAGATATAATAGGAACTCCCCTCCCCCCATCTCCTGGCACTCCCTAACCCCTTACCTCGTTTATTCTTTCCATAGTTACTTGCACTATCTGAATTATTACAACTTTTTGGTTTCTTTGTTGTCCATCTCTCCTTACTAGAAGTGATGGCAGGGGCTTTATTTTCTTTGCTACTGTATCCCCAGCACCTAGAATAATGCCCAGCACAGGGTAGATGCTTAGAAGGTGTTAGTTGAATGAATAAATGAGTTCCTCAAGGAGAAAGGAGCCCCAGTGCACATGGAGAGGATTGACAGTGTCAAGCTACACTGTAGAGTCCAGAGTCCAGGAATCTACACCTAGAAGGAAGCCTAGAGATCATATCTTTGCCTACCCGCCCTTTTATTTTTTTTTTTAGATTTTTTTTTTTTTTTTTTTTTTTTTTTTTATTTGAGAGAGAGAGAATGAGAGAGAGAGCACATGAGAGGGGGGAGGGTCAGAGGGAGAAGCAGACTCCCCAGCGAGCAGGGAGCCCAATGCGGGACTCGATCCAGGGACTCCAGGATCATGACCTGAGCCGAAGGCAGTCGTCTAACCAACTGAGCCACCCAGGCGCCCATGCCTACCCGCCCTTTTAAAAGGTGAGGAGGGGTGCCTGGGTGGCGCGCTTGGTTTCGGCTCAAGTTGTGATCTCAGGGTCGTGAGATCAAGCCCCGTGTCGGGCTCCGTGCTCAGCGCAGAGTCTGCTCGAGACTATGTCTCCCTCTCCCTCTGCCCCTCCACTTCAAGACTCACTTCTGTGTCTCACTTCTAGGAAGAATTAGTCATTGCCTCATATGAGCTTCCACAATACCGTGTTCATACATTTAACCCTGGTTTTATATGTAACCTGGCTATAAATATGTGTTGAGAGTTTTGCCTACTCACAGCCCCTACCCATACTTGACTTGAGGGCAGAGACAGTGTGTTATTCATCCTTGCATCTCCTAGCAATGGGCCTGGCATGCAATAAGGTGAAATGTTGAATAGGTTTGTTGGCGTGTACCCACTCCAGTCAATTGGTTGCAGCTACTTGGATTGCTGCATCGATGGGCTATTTCTCTGGCTTGGTGGGAAGGAGGCCTGTGATCCATAAGTGATGTCTGCCATGGGCTCAGGAATGAAAAATCTTGGCACTAATGACAGTGTTGTCCAACCCTGGGCTGTGTACTCGGAAGGTTTGGTTGAGAAGCTTTGGAGAAGACCTTGGAAGCTGTCATGGCTTCTTCATGCCCATTTTGGTAATGCCTGAGAAGACAGACTTACAACCACTGTGAGAGAGATGATTGCAACAGGGATTCCTCATTCAAATGGCAGTCTGGGGGCGCCTGGGTGGCTCAGTTGGTTGAGCGTCCAACTCTTGATATCAGTTTGGGTCTTGATCTCAGGGTCATGAGTTCAAGCCCCTCGTTGGGCTCCATGTTGGGTGTGGAGTCTGCTTAAAAAACAAAACAAAACAAAAACAAAAATAAATGTCAGTCTGTCCTAGCTTCCACCCAAAGCCTGTACTTCCTTTCCACAAGTCACCAAACCAACCACAGCTTCTGCAGAACTATTTATGTTTTGGGATATTAACAAGGAGTGAAGAGAGAGCATGAGGGGAAAGCCATTTCCTGTTTTGAGTTGAGTTTCTCACATGCCAATTCTGAAAGTCAAAGCAGCGTCCATGTCACAACCACAGGTGTCCCTAGCGCTGATGTGGAAGTGGCAATTATATGTGTCTCCCGGCGAGACTTCGGCCCAGTGCCTTTCTGTCCGCTGTTTTCTCACCTAGGAAGTCATTTCTGGCCTGTTTCCTTGCCTGTGCAAAATGAAGTCATGACATCTGCCTATGGGGTGGTTGTTAAGATCAAATGAGAAAACGTGTGTGGCTGTGTCCAGGTGCCAGGGACGGTGGTTTCTGTTGAGCTGAGCTTGAAGGTGAGGAAGGATGGATCAGCTGAGCCGTAGAGAGGACTGCTGGCCAGAGTCCGGAGAAGTGCAGGGCTGGAGGGGCAGCTCCCCAACCACTTACCCCATAGGACAGATTTCCCAAACCACTTCTTGTCTTGGGGCTCCTACTTTTTATCTCATTTTCTTTTTTCAAGTTTTTAAAAAATATTTATTTATTTTAGAGACGGAGAGCGTGCACACATGTGCACACGAGGGTGGGGAGGGGCAGAGGGAGAGGGAGAGAGAATCCTCAAGCAGGCTCCCCGCTGAGTGTGGAGCCTGATGTGGGGCTCAATGCGGGACTTGATCCCAGGACCCTGAGATCATGACCTGAGCCGAAATCCAGAGCGGATCGCTCTACTGACTGAGCCACCCAGGTGCCCCAACACTTTGTTCTTCCTAGAGCCTTCTCATCTCTCCTTCCCTCCCTCCATTCATTTAGCATCTACAGTCTCCCAGGCCCAGGCTGGGCGCTGCAGCTACAGGCAAGAGTTTCCCAGTCCCTTCCCTGGAGGAGTTCCCAGGCCAGTGGAACACAAATCCTAAATTGCAGTAATAAAAGTATGCAGCAGCATAAATCAGTTCAGAGCTTCCTCAAGAGGAAGTCAAAAAAGGAGTCACAGCAGAGGAGCTGAATTTGGAGCAGGAAGTCATGAAGAGAAGTCACCAGAGGAACAGAGAGAGGAAATGAAGAAGGGCTTTCTGTACTGTAGATAAGGCAGGTCCATCTAATTATCCATGAGTAGCACAGTTAAATAGCATTATAGTGTGTGTGTGTGTGTGTGTGTTAAGACGTGTTAATTTGTTAAATATAAATGTTTATACTATAAAAACCTGTCTTCGCAAGTGTTCATTTTTAATTTGCCTGAATCCTCAAATAAGGGAAATGGTCATAGGCCTCTTGACCTCTGGGAGACCATGCAGGCGCTCCTCATGGCTGACACAGTTTGGGGCTGGTGATGAGGGTCATGTCTAGGGGTTCTCAGGAAGGACATCTTTTGGCCAGGCCCTCCCTCCAGTTCCAGGCTCAGAACCCCAGCACTGATGGTCTGGAGCATCTGGCTTTTCTAAGTGCATCGGAGAACAAAACACAAACAAGGCTGGGGCACAAGTCGGAAGGCTGTGCCCAGAGTGTACGACCACAGGGCTCATCTAGAGCTGCCCATTCCCAGTCCGGGGAAATGCGCAATGGAATTACTGAGCAGTGAGTGCCTTTGGCTGGCCCTCTCCTTCCTCGGTGGTGTTCATATACCCTGTTGTCCTATGCTGACCATGTAAACACTTTCTTTTTATATGCATGTCAGTCGTGCTGATGAAGTAAAAATTGACTTCTGGGCACCTGGGTGGCTCAGTCAGTTAAGCGTCTGCCTTCGGCTCAGGTTATGATCCCAGGGTCCTGGGATCGAGTCCGGGATCGGGCTCCCTGCTCAACAAGGAGTCTGCTTCTCCCTCTGCCCTTCCCTGCTCCTGCTTTCTCTCTCTCTCTCTCAAATAAATAAATAAAATCTTAAAAAGAATTGACTTCCATTTAGGGAACTGCTCTGGACTAGCCATTTTACAAATATGATCTCTTATTCTCATTACCTCGCAGGGAAATATTTGAGTCGGTGTCTGTCTGACTCCCAAGCCTCCACATCCACATCTTCTATTCAGATACAGAGCCTGCAGGTTAGATAGGAGTATGGTTTTGTTTGATTCACACAGTGTTCTTAAAGAATTAATTGGTTCACATAGTATATTTTTCATTTAGAATTCGTTGCCACCATTAAACAGTTGGAAGATTCACATGAAAATCCAGATTTTTGGATCCTCTTGAAAACTCGGAGATTGTGGCAACGTGCACAGAAGCGTACACCCACTGAAGGAATTGTCCCCTCGAGTTCACCACCACCAGCCACTCACCTTCACTCAGGGGAAGGACACCTGGCCCCTCCCTTTAGGGGCCCTGCTGTTGTCTGGGAATGGGATCCCAAAGTTTCTATAGGATCGATACAGAGGCTTTCTGAACATAAAGCAGATGGAATCACTGTGGCACTATGCTGAGCTGCTATTCCAAGGGTCTGAAAACATTCTGTTGCCTTCCATATTAGGTTGATTTAATTAGCTATAAGGCCATGTTCGTGCCGAGCCCACCACAATCTGGTAATGCTATGGAGAGAGGGTGTGAGGCCAGGGACGTCGGCAGGGACCAGATGATGCCTCTAAGGAGTTCAGTTTAGATCTTACTGAGTTGAAAGTGCCTGCGTGACATCCTGGTGGAGGGGGTCCCAGATTCATGAAGAAGGGCAGGGCTGGGAGCCATCCGCATTTGTTTGAGAGAGCCATGAGAGTGAACAGACCATCCTGAGAGGACACAAGTGACAAAGACGCCGGGTCAGTGGGGAGCGCGGCCACTTCAGATGGACAGAGGAAGAGGGAGTGGGCAGAGAGGGAGGAGGAGGAGGAGGAGCAGAAGAGAGTGTTGAGGAAGCCAAGAGAAGAGAATTTGTAGGTATGAGTGGTGATGTGCTGGTTACTAAAGAGACGTCTAGGGAAGTGTTGGCAATTAGGGGTCAGTGCTGGGCACCCCGGAAGTTCTAGCAGCTGAGATAAAGGAAAAGAAAGATAGAAAGCAGATCACAATGGGTTAAGCAAGTATCAGCTGGACATTTAGTACAGAGGAAGGAAGCAGAGGTGCCCCTTGATAGGTTCACCCTTAGAGAACGTAACAAGCAAGATGCAGTGCATTTGTGTGAGGTTAGCTCCTCTCTCAAGGGTGGAACTGAGGAGCCTGAGGGACAGGCAGCCTAATCTCGGTGACCAATGCAATCTCAGGGAAGCATATCTGAGGTGGAAACCTAGTCAGGGGGGAGTAGGAAAGCGAAAGGTGCGACCTCAGCCAACCCTAGCTGGCTACATGAATGACAGCATCAGACGCATTCTCGAATGCTCCACGTCATTCACCTGTCAAGGCAGCCAGCTCCTTGATGACTAACGCACTGACCCTTTCATACTTAGGCTCCAACACTCCTGGGTCACCTGTCGGAGGCTAAGCTGGGACACCTTCACAGCCCTGCCAAACCAATACTTCAGGCTGTCCCACGGTGCTTTCCCCACTTGTAGCTTTCTATGCATTTATTTTAACATTTGGTTGGCGTTTGCTCTTATTCTATAAGACTGGGTTGGAGGGGCGCCTGGGTGGCTCAGTCGTTTGGCGTCTGCCTTAGGCTCAGGTCATGATCCCAAAAAAATAAAAGGGAAAACACGGGGCTGACTCCGGTGCTGTGTACCTCAGATAAGGTTGAAACATCAGCAGGCACGTGAAAGGCACTTGGGGCCACAGGTGAGTGCTCATGGGTGACAGGTGGTCAGCGGTGAAGGGAGAAGGCAAATTTAAAGAACACTTGTGAAATGATGGGGCTGTGTCTCTAAGGGTGTGTCCAAAACATGAAGAAACGGGTTGTCTCTAAAAGGATGGATTAAGGATCAAAACTCCCACCTGGATAAACCACCATAGGACCACCGGTGATGAATACCAACCTAGGGTTGTTGCAGGATTCCTAATTTTTTCCCCAGCTTTGAGATATAACTGACCTATAACATTGTGTAAACTTAAGGTGTACAATATGATGATATAGGGATATATTGCAAAATGACTACCACAATAAGGTTAGTTAACACATCAATCCCCTCACCTTTTGTGTATGTGTGTGTGTGTATGTGGTGAAAACTTTTCAGATCTAATTTCTTAGCGACTTTCAAGTATATAATATAGTGTTATTTTTTAAAAGATTTATTTATTTGACAGAGAAATAGAGAGAGAACACAAGTAGGCAGAGAGGCAGGCAGAGGGAGAGGGAGAAGCAGACTCCCCGCTGAGCAGGGAGCCCAATGTGGGGCTCGGTCCCAGGACCCTGGGATCATGACGTGAGCCGAAGGCAGACGCTCAACCGACTGAGCCACCCAGGCGCCCTATAATATAGTATTATTAACTGGTCACCATGCTGTGCCTTACATCCCAGAACTTACTCATATTTTTTTTAAGATTTATTTATCCATTTTAGAGAGAGAGAGCAAATGAGAGAGTGGGGCAAAGGGAGAAGGAGAGAGAATCCCAAGCAGACTCCCCACTGAATTAGGAGCCTGACACGGGGCTCTGTCCCAGGACCCTGATATCATGACCTGAGCCAAAATCAAGAATCAGATGCTCAACTGACTGAGCCACCCAGGAGCCTCTCATCTTTTTTTTTTTTAAAGACTTTATTTTTAAGTAATCTCTCCACCCAATGCCGGGCTCGAACTCACAACCCCGAGACCAAGAGTAGCATGCTCCACCTATTGAGCCAGCCAGGTGCCCCCAGAACTTATTCATCTTAAAAATACATATTCATCTGGACGTTTATACCCCTTAACCACCCATTTCTCCCACACCCCACCAACCTACTTTCTATTTCTAGGAGTTTGGGTTTTTTTTCAGATTCCACATAGTGAGATCACACAGGATTTGTCTTTCTCTATTTGACTTATCTCACTTAGCATCATGTCCTCAAGGTCCATCCATGTGGTCCCAAACAGCAGGATTTCCTTCCTTTTTATGGGTGAATCCTATTCCATTGCATTTGCACACTACATCTTCTTCATTCATTCATCCATCGATGGACATTTAGGTTGCTTCCGTATCATGGCTATTGTCAATAATACTGCACTGAACATGGGGGTGCAGATAGCTCTCTGAGACAGTGTTTCATTTCTTCACGTGTATACCCAGAAATGGAATTTCTGGCAGGATTCCTAATGCTTGACCTCATTTGCACCTGCAGTTCGCCACTGCCAGAAGCTCCTTTTTACACATCTCACCTTGTTCCCTCCCTCACGGGTCCCTCCGTGTCTGGAGAGCCTAAAGAATGGACAGGTATAAACATGGGGCTTGTGTATCCTCAGAGAGAGGAAGATGAGCTTCCCATAATCAAAGCACATGATATCAGACCTTCTAAACGTTAACAACGCTGAGCGAGAACTGTACCTTTCTTTTTGAATGTGTATTTGAATTTCCTCTTAGATATGTACTTTATCTGTGCACTGTAATTCCTCTTGTTTTCAAAATGTATAGTTGAATCTCTTTTTAAGTCTGTATTTACTTTACTTTATTTCCTCTGTTGTCAAAGTGTGGACTTAAATTGCTTTCCAAATATGTACTCTAAGAGTGTGCATTGAGAGTTCAAGGAGAGTGTAAGATCCCTCCCCGTGGATCGTACACCGATTTCGATTTCCGGCAAGCTGGCTGTGGAATGGAGAAATCACGGTTGAGCCCCCTTAGCGAAAGAGAAGCTGTAAAACCTGATGAGGGCAGTCATCCTGCTTCTGGATAGTGGAATTGCCCCCCTCCCTTTTTCCTGTATGCATGTTTTTTGAGAAACTGCAAAAGTCATATTACAAAATAATAATAATGATGATGACAAAGAAATGTCAGTCACCCAAATGCAGCAAGAATAATACTAGTAGCTAAAGGTTAATGAGTATTTACCATATGCCAAGCATAGAGATATCTCAGCTCATGCTAATAAAACTTTACGAGGTGGTCATTGTTGTTCCCATTTATCAAGGGGGAGGCTGAGGCTCTTCGAGGTTGAGTGACTTAACCAAAGATTCTGTGGCTAATGAAGGGCTGAAGTCAGGACTAGAATCCCATGCGTCTGCTTCAAAAGCCAGACTTCTCACTGCTGCCCCCAGCCGGCCTCCCAGGTCTGTAGAGCTGTTGGTGGTCAGCTCATCACAGAATCCTTTCCCAAGACAAAAAACTAATATTCAATTTCCTCTTGAAAATTTTCAAGAAGTCACTAAAACCCAACCGCATCACAATCTCCTACTTTATGTTGTACAAAATTTCTATTGAAAAATCAACATCAGCAAGCCCTTAAAATGAATTTTTCCTGGGGTGCCTGGCAGGCTTGGTCAGTGGAGAGTGTGACTCTTGACCTTGGGGTGGTGAGCTCGAGGCCCATGTTGGGTGTAGAGCTTACTTAAAAATAAAATTAAAAAAAAAATTTCCTGTCTCTTAAGTGAAATGAGAGAATGGGAATTGGGTGGTAAGAAATTACCCTAGGGGTGCCTGGGTGGCTCAGTCAGCTAAGCACCTGACTCTTGGTTTCAGCTCAGGTCATGATCTCAGGGTGGTGAGATCGAGCCCCGAGTCCGGCTCCACACTGAGCGAGGAGTCTGCTTCTCTCCTTCTCCCTCTCCCTCTGCCTCTCCCCCCACTCTTGTGCACATGCATGTGCTCTCTCTCTCTCTCTCAAATAAATAAATAAATAAAATCTTTTTTTTTAAGATTTTATTTATTTATTTGACAGAGAGACACAGAGAGAGAGGGAACACAAGCAGGGGGAGTGGGAGAGGGAGAAGCAGGCTTCCCGCTGAGCAGGGAGCCCGATGCGGGGCTCGATCCCAGGACCCCGGGATCATGACCTGAGCCAGAGGCAGATGCTTACCGACTGAGCCACCCAGGCACCCCAATAAATAAAATCCTTAAAAAAAGAATTTACCTGGGCGAAGAACGCCATATACTCATAACTGAGATTCAACAATTATCAAGTCTTGCCACAGATTCACCTAGTTTTGTCCTTTGCTAGAGTATTTTAAAACAAATTCCAGACATTATGATGTTCTGTCATTTTTTTTTTTAAATTTTATTATGTTATGTTAGTCACCATACAATACATCATTGGTTTTTGATGTGGTGATCCACGATCCATTGTTTTCGTATAACACCCAGTGCTCCATGCAGTACGTGCCCTCCTTAATACCCATCACCGGGCTAACCAATCCCCCCTCCCCCCTCCCCTCTAAAACCCTGTTTGTTTCCCAGGTCCATAGTCTCTCATGGTTCATCTCTCCCTCCAATTCCCCCCGCCCATTTTTCCCTTCCTTCTCCTAATGTGCTCCATGTTATTCCTTATGTTCCACAAATAAGTGAAACCATATGATAATTGACTTTCTCTGCTTGACTTATTTCACTTAGCATAATCTCCTCCAGTCCCATCCATGTTGATGTAAAAGTTGGGTATTCATCTTTTCTGATGGCTGAGTAATATTCCATTGTATATATGGACCACATCTTCTTTATCCATTCATCTGTTGAAGGGCATCTCGGCTCTTTCCACAGTTTGGCTATTGCGGACATTGCTGCTATGAACATTGGGGTGCATATGGCCCTTCTTTTCACTACAGCTGTGTCTTTGGGGTAAATACCCAGTAGTGCAATTGCTGGGTCATAGGGTAGCTCTATTTTTAAATTTTTGAGGAACCTCCACACTGTTTTCCAAAGTGGCTGTACCAACTTGCATTCCCACCAACAGTGTAAGAGGGTTCCCCTTTCTCCACAACCTCTCCAACATTTGTTTCTTTCCCTGTCCATTTTTGCCATTCTAACTGGTGTAAGGTGGTATCTCAGTGTGGTTTTGATTTGGATTTCCCTGATGGCTAATGATGATGAACATTTTTTCATGTGTCTGTTAGCCATTTATATGTCTTCTTCAGAGAAGTGTCTGTTCATCTCTTCTGCCCACTTTTTGACTTGATTATTTGTTTTTTGGGTGTTGAGTTTGAGAAGTTCTTTATAGATTTTGGATACCAGCCCTTTATCTGTAGTGTCATTTGCAAATATCTTCTCCCATTCTGTGGGTTGCCTCTTTGTTTTGTTGACTGTTTCCTTTGCTGTGCAGAAGCTTTTTATCTTGATGAAGTCCCAAAAGTTCATTTTTGCTTTTGTTTCACTAGCTTTTGGAGATGTATCTTGAAAGAAGTTGCTGTGGCCGATGTCAAAGAGGTTACTGCCTATGTTCTCCTCTAGGATTTTGATGGATTCCTGTCTCACGCTGAGGTCTTTCATCCACTTTGAGTTTATCTTTGTGAATGGTGTTAGAGAATGGTCGAGTTTCATTCTTCTGCATGTGGCTGTCCAATTTTCCCAGCACCATTTATTGAAGAGACTGTCTTTTTTCCATTGCATGTTTTTTCCTGCTTTGTCAAAGATTATTTGACCATAGAGTTGAGGGTCCATATCTGGGTTCTCTATTCTGTTCCATTGGTCTGTATGTCTGTTTTTGTGCCAGTACCATGCTGTCTTGGTGATCACTGCTTTGTAAGATAGCTTGAAATAGGGCAACGTGATGCCCCCAGCTTTGTTTTTCTTTTTCAACATCTCCTTGGCGATTCGGGGTCTTTTCTGATTCCATACAAATTTTAGGATTGTTTGTTCCAGCACTTTGAAAAATGTCATTGGAATTTTGATCGGGATGGCATTGAAGGTATAGATTGCTCTGGGTAGCATAGACATTTTAACAATGTTTATTCTTCCAATCCATGAGCATGGATTATTTTTCCATCTTTTTGTGTCTTCTTCAATTTCTTTCATGAGTGTTTTGTAGTTCCTAGAGTATAGATCCTTTACCTCTTTGGTTAGGTTTATTCCGAGGTATCTTATGGTTTTTGGTGCTATTGTAAATGGAATCGTTTCTTTAATTTCTCTTTCAACAGTTGCGTTGTTAGTGTATAAGAAAGCAACTGATTTCTGTGCATTGATTTTGTATCCTGCCACATTACTGAATTGCTGGATGAGTTCTAGTAATTTGGGGGTGGAGTCTTTTGGGTTTTCCACATAAAGTATCATGTCGTCTGCGAAAAGAGAGAGTTTGACTTCTTCTTTGCCAATTTGAATACCTTTTATTTCTTTTTGTTGTCTGATTGCTGTTGCTAGGACTTCTAGTACTATGTTGAACAACAGTGGTGAGAGTGGGCACCCTTGACGTGTTCCTGATCTTAAGGGAAAGGCTCTCAGCTTTTCCCCATTGAGGATGATATTCGCTGTGGGTTTTTCATAGATGGATTTTATGAGCTTGAGGAATGTTCCCTCTATCCCTATACTCTGGAGAGTTTTAATCAGGAAAGGATGTTGTATTTTGTCAAATGGTTTTTCTGCATCAATTGAGAGGACCATATGGTTCTTCTCCCTCCTCTTATTGATGTGTTCTATCACATTGATTGATTTGCGAATGTTGAACCACACTTGCATCCCAGAGATAAATCCCACTTGGTCGTGGTGGATGATCCTTTTAATGTCTTGTTGGATCCTATTAGCTAGGATTTTGTTGAGGATTTTGGAATCCATATTCATCAGGGATATCGGTCTGAAATTATCCTTTTTGATGGGGTCTTTGCCTGGTTTGGGGATTAAGGTAATGCTGGCCTCATAGAATGAGTCTGGAAGCTTTCCTTCTGTTTCTATTTTTTGAAACAGCTTCAGTAGAATAGGTATTATTTCTTCTTTGAATGTTTGGTAGAATTCCCCAGGGAATCCATCAGGCCCTGGACTCTTGTTTTTTGGGAGGTTTTTGATCACTGCTTCAATCTCATTACTGGTTATTGGCCTATTCAGGTTGTCAATTTCTTCCTGTTTCAGTCTTGGCAGCTTATAGGTTTCCAGGAAGGCCTCCATTTCATCCAGATTGCTCAGTTTATTGGCATATAGTTGTTGATAATAATTTCTAATAATTGTTTCTATTTCCTTGGTGTTGGTCGTGATCTCTCCCCTTTCATTCATAATTTTATTAATTTGGGTCCTTTCTCTCTTCTTTTGGATAAGTCTGGCCAGTGGTTTATCAATCTTATTAATTCTTTCAAAGAACCAACTTCTAGTTTCATTGATCTGATCTACTGTGTTTCTGGTTTCTAATTCATTGATTTCTGCTCTAATTTTAATTATTTCTCTTCTAATGCGTGGCTTAGGCGTCGTTTGTTGCTTTTTCTCTAGTTCTTTAAGGTGTAGAGTTAGTTGGTGAATTCGGGATTTTTCTATTTTTTTGAGTGAGGCTTGGATGGCTATGTATTTCCCCCTTAGGACCGCCTTTGCAGTATCCCATAGGTTTTGGACCGATGTGTTTTCATTCTCATTGATCTCCATGAATTGTTTAAGTTTTTCTTTGATTTCTTGGTTGACCCAAACATTCTTGAGCAGAGTGGTCTTTAGCTTCCAAGTGTTTGAATTTCTGCCAAATTTTTTCTTGTGATTGAGTTCCAGTTTTAGAGCATTGTGGTCTGAGAATATGCAGGGAATAATCTCAGTCTTTTGGTATCGGTTGAGACCTGATTTGTGAACCAGTATATGGTCTATTCTGGAGAAAGTTCCATGTGCGCTCGAGAAGAATGAGTATTCTGTTGTTTTAGGGTGGAATGTTCTGTAAATATCTATGAGGTCCATCTGGTCCAATGTATCATTCAAAACTCTTGTTTCCTTGTTGATTTTCTGCTTAGATGATCTGTCCATTGCTGAGAGTGGAGTATTGAGGTCTCCTACAATTAACGTATTGTTATCAATATGACTCTTTATTTTGGTTAACAGTTGGCTTATGTAGATGGCTGCTCCCATGTTGGGGGCATAGATATTTACAATTGTTAGATCTTCTTGTTGGATAGACCCTTTAAGAATGATATAGTGTCCTTCTGTGTCTCTTATTACAGACTTTAGTTTAAAATCTAATTTGTCTGATATAAGAATTGCTACCCCAGCTTTCTTTTGAGGTCCACTGGCATGGAAGATAGATCTCCATCCCTTCACTTTCAGTCTGGATGTATCTTTAGGTTCAAAATGAATCTCTTATAGACAGCATATGGATGGGTCCTGTCTTTTTATCCAATCTGCAACCCTGTGCCGTTTTATGGGAGCATTTAGGCCATTCACGTTGAGAGTGATTATTGAAAGATATGAATTAATTGTCATCATATTGCCTGTGAAGACATTGTTTTTATAGATTGTCCCTGTAAATTTCTGTTGTAGATCACTCTTGGGGTCTTTCTCCTTTTATAGAACCCCCCTTAATATTTCTTGCAGGGCCGGCTTAGTGGTCACATATTCTTTCAACTTCTGCCGGTCGTGGAAGCTCTGCATCTCTCCATCCATTCTAAATGAAAGCCTTGCCGGATAAAGTATTCTTGGCTGCATGTTCTTCTCATTTAGTACCCTGAATATGTCTTGCCAGGCCTTTCTGGCTTGCCAGGTCTCTGTGGATAGGTCTGACGTTATTCTGATGTTCCTCCCTCTGTACGTAAGGAATCTCTTCCCCCTAACTGCCCTTAAGATGGTTTCCTTGGTTCTAAGATTTGCAAGTTTTACTATTACATGCCGGGGTGTTGGCCTGTTTTCCTTGATCTTAGGAGGGGTCCTCTCTGCCTCTAGGACTCGAATGTTTGTTTCATTCCCCAGATTAGGGAAGTTCTCAGCTACGATTTGCTCAAATACATCTTCTAGTCCTCTCTCTCTCTCCACTCCCTCCGGGATTCCAATGATTCTGACATTGGAACGCCTCATGGTGTCACTTATTTCTCTGATTCTAATTTCATGGATTCTGAGTTGTTTTTCCCCGGCCTCCTCTTTTCCCTTTTTATCTATTATACTGTCTTCCAGATCGCTTATTCTCCCTTCTGTCTCAGTTACCCTAGCTGTTAGATTATCTAGATTGGATTGGATCTCATTGATAGCATTTTTAAGTTCTGCCAATTCCCCTTTTATTTCTGCCCTTAGAGACTCTATGTTGCCATTAATTGATTTCTCCATTCTAGCCATTGTCTTCATAATTGCTAGCCTGAATTCCATCTCCGACATCTTGGTTATATCTGCATCCATTTGTAAATCTGCAGCATAAGTCATAATCTCTGAGTCTTTTCTGTTTTGGGGGCTCCTCCTCCTAGTCATTCTGTTGATGGGTGTTTGAGGGAATGTATAGAGTCCAAATTATTGACCAGAACCCAAGCAAGATGCACCTGTTTTCTTGGGACCTTCGGGTTGCTGGCCTCTTGTTTTCCCAGCCTGTCTTCTGGGGGAGGGGCCTGCCGCGCTGTTACTCAGGCAACCCTGTTTGGGCGGAGTTGCCCTGCGCCCCTGTGGCGGGGGATGGGCTCAGTGGGAATCAGTCTTTGGGGCTTTTGTTCTCTGGCTCCTTTCCCTGGTGGCTTTCCGCGTCTCTTCCGCGAGTCAGAGCAGAAGAGACCGTTTCCAACCCTCTGCCTCAGAGCAGAGAGACCTCAGTCTGTTCTTCAGTGAGCTCTCCAGGCCACACCGTCTCCGTTTCTGTCCGTGCTGCTATAAACTGCAGAGTCCTGGGTTGTGCGCCCCTCCGCAGCGCTCCCAGTCCTGCCTCCAGGTCAGGCACGTCGCTGCCCTTTGTGCTTCTAAAACCACCAGCCGCTCCCAGTTCGCGCGCTCGCGCGCGACTCCGCGGCTTGGGGTCCTGTCCCGGGGACTGCAGTTCACGTGTGCGCGACCCCGCGGCTCAGGGATTCCACCCCGGAGGTTGCAGTTCACCGGCGGGACCCCGGCGCACCGGGTTTCCGTCTCGGAGGCTGCAGTTCGCGTGCGCGCGACCGTCGCTCCGGGTTTCTGTCCGGGGGGCTGCGGTTCCCGTGCGCGCGACCCCTCCGGTCTGGTTTTCCACCTCCGGGGCTGCCCTAAAGTCCTTTCCCGACGCTACCGGTCTGCGAGTCTGTGCCCGTCCGCAGCACGCGAGGCTGTCACTCACCGGCGGTGTAGGATCCCCACGGCCAGGCGCCCTCCCGCTGCCGTTTATCCTCCGATATCTGCCCGCGGAATCACGGCTCCCCGCTTCGTACCTCAAAACCAACGGCCTGCGATATTCTGTTTGAAGAGATCCAGATCTTCTTACAGCTGAGGCTGGTTTCGTGGGTGCTCAGAGTGGTCTGGTAGATATCCAGCTCAATTCCGGGGACCAGTTGAAATAGGGTCCCCTACTCCTCCGCCATCTTTCCCCCCCCTCCCCGATGTTCTGTCATTTCTAAAATATATAGACATTTGGGGCGCCGGGGTGGCTCAGTTGGTTGGGCGACAGCCTTCAGCTCAGGTCCTGATCCTGGAGTCCGGGGATCGAGCCCCGCATCCGGCTCCCTGCTCAGCGGGGAGTCTGCTTCTCCCTCTGACCCTCCTCCCTCTCATGCTCTCTGTCTCTCATTCTCTCTCTCTCAAATAAATAAATAAAATCTTAAAAATAAATAAATAAATAAGATAAAATATATAGACATTTTCTCACCTAGCACAATGTTATTATCACCCCTTAAAATGCAACAATTTTTCAACATGATCTAATACTGGGTATTCAATAACTGTTGCCAAAAAATATCTTTTTACCACTGATGTGCTTGAATGAGATTCAGACAAGCCCACACAATGCATTTTAAGGGCCTGTTATGGCTCTTAAATCTCTTTTCTTCCGGAACAGTCTCTTCACTCCTCATCATCCCCCGTGTCTGCTTTTACTGAGTTGTAAAAACATAAACCCATAAACATTTATATAATAAATAGGGGTTTTAGAGCACTTGTGGGCTCCAGGAATGGGCTCCATCCTATGACATGTAAATTTATTTCTCAACTTTTGCATCCTTAACTGCCACAATATGTAAGAAATAAGGCACTGCTTATAGTGGGAAAATGTATCAACAGAAAAGAGCGGCCCAAAATAGGATGGGAGAAAGGTCCGGAAAACAGAGATCAAAGGGAAAGATGAAATTTGGCAATTTATCCACTCCAGGGTGAGAGGCGTTGAATCCAGCGGACATGGGCAATGTGGATGCATCAGTGGACAGCAGACCTCACCAGCAAGTTGCTCGTGGTCGTCATAAATAGCCTTACATTGACTCCTACACCCACACCCACACCTTCATTCTCCTTCTCCCTTGGTGACCTCTGATGACCCTTCCAGCCTCCAGAGCAAGTGCATAGAGGTACCTGGTGAGCAGCACATGAACGCTGTCCCTCTGGGAAGATCTATTTAGGTTTACAGAAGTTTGATTTTTTTTTTTCCTTAAGATTTTATTTATTTATTTGACAGAGAGAGAGAACACAAGTAGGGGGAGCAGCAGACAGAGGGAGAAGCAGGCTCCCCACCAAGCAAGGAGTCCGATGCGGGGCTGGATCCCAGGACCCTGAGATCATGACCTGAGCGGAATGCAGATGCTCAACCAACTGAGCCACCCAGACGCCCGGAAGTTTGATTTTCTACTGGGAGTTAACACATTGGTACTTGAAATTTCGAGGCAGTCCCTGATGGGTTTGGTTACTGTGTGTCAGCCTCTGAAAATCAGACAGTCTGGCTGTTCTGCCAAAGTGGCATTTGGCCGCCCAAGCTTCCGTTGCCATGGCCAGGATGGTTCTTTGGAAGACCACCTGCCCCCCTCATCACTCAGTGTCTTACCTGGTGGACAGGCCTTCTGTGACCTCATCTTTTCCGATGCTGCCACCCCAGTAACCCTCCAATGATTCCTTCCCTGTCCCCACTGCTCTTCCACCAGCCCAGACCCCTTCCCTCCTCAGACCATTCCAACCAACTCCTGGCTTGTCTTCTATATTCCAGTCTTGCTCTGCTTCCAAATCTTTTCCACGGTGATTTTTTTTTTAATGCAAATCTCATTTGGTTGCTTCCCTCCTTAAAAACCTTCAGTGAGGGGCGTCTTGGTGGCTCAGTCGTTAAGCATCTGCCTTGGGCTCAGGTCATGATCCCAGGGTCCTGGGATCGAGCCCCACATCGGGCTCCCTGCTCCGCGGGAAGCCTGCTTCTCCCTCTCCCACTCCGCCTGCTTCTGTTCCCTCTCTCGCTATGTCTCTCTGTCAAATGAATAAATACAATCTTAAAAAAAAAAAAAAACCCTCAGTGATTCCCTTGGTCTGACATCTGAGGCTCTTTCTGATCTGGTGCCAACTCCCTCACCCTCAGTCCCCACTCCATGCGAGACACCATGCCCGCTCCCCATACAGCCCTGACACCAGCTACTTCCCTCTCCTGTGCCCCCCCCCCCCCCCCCCCCCGGCCAGAGTAACTCCTTCCTGCACATCTTTCTAGACTCACCTTAGATACCCCCTCCTCCAGGAAGCCAACTCCCCATCCAGAGCAGGGACTACCACAGAGCCCTGTTCTCCCCCCATTGGGTTACTAGACGTTAGTTCTCTGAAGCAGAATATGTCTTGCCTTGTCTAACAGTGCCCGACATGCCAGGAATTACTGTCGGATGACTGAAAAAGTGACATTTTAAGACCGCATGCCTTCTTGGCTTCAGGCTGAACCATTCGGCTCCTTGACTTCTCTGCCTTTGATGGGATGTCCAGATCCCTCGCCCTAGTGGCCTTTCTTGCAGGAACAGAGCACCCTGCAGGATGCTGCATAAGCATCACCTGGCTTGGGCAAGTTCTATGCCCCATTAATGAAGACATAACTGGGGGGAGAAAGGGCATTCTCACTGCCTTGCTGGCTTCTGCTGCGCCGTTCCTGGGAATCCCCAAGCTCTCACCTCACGCTCTACTCTTGGGTCCGCTTTCACCTTCCGACCCACACACAGGTGGGTTTTGGACCCATCGTCAGGCTCATACAAGTATCCCTTACATGTGATGTCACCTTGTTAGATTCGGCCCATCTGTGTCACTTAGCATTCTCTAGTTGCAAGGAAAAGAAATACATTCTGGCTGTCTTTTTTAAACGAATTTGTTTGAAGTCCCTGGAAAGGTAACTGTCAGAATACAAAGAATGCTGAACGGGCAGCTCACAATTGGGACAAGAAGCAGGACAGTTCTGGGAATCCGGGCAGCAGGAAACATCAGACACAGGACACCGCTGTCAGGAGAAATCAGCTATAACCCATTTCTATCATTCTCAAGATTCCAGTTCACAGGAAACAGTCTCACTGGCCTGGCTGGGTCACACGCCCACCCTTTGGCAAGGAGGGAGGAGCCCTGATTCTTCCATGGCTGCACCCAGTGGGACAGGCAAAGCAAGATACTGTTATCAGAAGGTGAGTTGATTGCCAGTCAGGGGAAAACACTGATCTCTATGCTGCTGGCCTTTTGCTATAACTTGGACAAATTCTAGAGATCAAGGAAGCCAGGATGGGGAAGATCCAGTGCAATGTACAAAGGGTAACCTTGGGTCAGGCTCCAAGGGTCCACCCAAGGCTCTCTTCTGAGTAACTCCACACTGTGACAGCTGGTCCCAAGGGCAGCTGGGTGGCCAGTGTGGCGCTAGGGCACCAGTCTGCTCAGAGCCAACCCCACCAAGGGACAGGCTAGGACTTACAGAGTGTGCATGGGCTCAGTGCTCACCACCCCACAGTTAGCACCAGGGACCAGCAGCAAGACAATCCAGTCTCTATGGCCTAGGAGGTTTTCCTGCTTTCTGGTGTCTGAGAACCTTAGCTGCCTCCTTCCATTCCTTGAGCCTGCTTCTTCTTCTTCTTTTTTTTTTTTTTTAAGATTTTTACTTATTTATTTGACAGAGACACAGTGAGAGATAGAACACAAGCAGGGGGAGTGGGAGAGGGAGAAGCAGGCTTCCCGCTGAGCAGGGAGCCCGATGTGGGGCTTGATCCCAGGATTCTGGGATCATGACCTGACCTGAGGCAGACGCTTAATGACTGAGCCACCCAGGTGCCCCTCCTTGAGCCTGCTTCGATTTTCTATCTAGACCCGGTCCCAGCTGCTCTTGCTTGCTTCCTGGTGGCCATGCTTGGTATGACAATGCTCTCCAGTCTCAGGGAAAAAGTCCCCAACCTACAGGAACCTACCTAGCTCTACATCTCGATAGTAAGTCCAGCAGATTAGGCAAGCATATTTTCCAAAAAAAGAACCATCAACACAGAAGGGTTTTTCCCCGATGGGTTGACTTATATGATGACAGTCCTATAAAGGTATGAATGAACAATTATATCGAGCAAGCCACAGTTTAGTCACCTACACTGAAACAAGAAGTGCATGACACCAGGACTCTCCTGGAAGAATGTTGCAACTGTCAGAGAGACCAGCCCTCTTGGCTCTGTGGGGTTATGTGAGTGCTGGTTACATGGGTTCGCACTGTGGCAAGTCATCCAGATGAACACTTACAGTTTGTGCACTTTTCTGTATGGATATATTTTTTTAAGATTTTATTTATTTATTAGAGAGAGACACAGCGGGAGAGGGAACACAAGCAGGGGGAGTGGGAGAGGGAGAAGCAGGCTTCCCGTGGAGCAGGGAGCCTGATGCGGGGCTCGATCCCAGGACCCTGGGATCATGACCTGAGCCGAAGGCAGACGCTTAATGACTGAGCCACCCAGGCGCCCCTCTGTATGGATATTTTATCTCGAGAGAAAAAATATTAATTCTCTTTCCTCTATTACTTTGCAGCTGCCCTGATGTTTCTCCATTTCTGCCTCCCAAACCCTCCGCCCCCCATTCTCCTTGACACCAGTCACCCATATGGGGTCTTTCCTTTCCTCCCCTCTCTCTTTTTGACCACCCTAATCTTATTTTCCTTTGCCCTCTCCCAGATAACCTCACATCATTCCTATAAAAATCCCCACCCCACCTCCTTGCTTCGCTCATTGATTTCTCCAGTTTTCACACTGAGGCCAGGGGCTGGAGGGAAGAAAGATACTGATAAGGTAGTCCTCCAGGGACAAGGGGAGATGGGAAGAAGCTGCAAATAGTTTTGACATTTTGATAACTTGTGTCCTTTTAACAAGTAAGGAGTCATGTTCTGATGTTTCACACCCTTATTAAGACCTTTCTACCAGTTGCCTTTTGTTCCATTTTAGGCAAAAGAAGTTATTGATCTACCACACAGTAAAATGTAGGGGTATCATGCTTCAGGCATGACTTGATCCAGAGGCTCATAGACATCTTCTGGACAAAGTATCTCTCCATCTCACTTTTGTTTTCCTCGGTACTGACTTCACTGACGCAGGCTTTGCACACCTGGTAGCGGCAGCCCCTAGCTTAGATCCCACCTTCTCAGCCCACCCCTGCCAGAATAGAACTCCTCTTCCAACAAAAGTTGGTTCCAACAAAAGTCATCATTAGTCGTGGGTCACGGACCTGTGAAGTCACCTCCTCATTTAAATATATTTATAACCCCAAAAACCAATACCAGGCACTTTCACCATGCTTTCAAGGTCATTTGTAGACATGTGTGGAGATGAAAATTCTGAGTCACCCGGGGGG